>NC_069499.1:240568032-240795532 GCF_027579735.1 Bombina bombina | reverse complement strand
GCCTCTCCTGTCAAGGCTGATACCGCATTTAAAAGTCAGTAGTTTAATGGGCTAACACTGTAGTATAAAACTCTTAACTAAAGTGCTAAAAAGTACACTAACACCCATAAACTACCAATTAACCCCTAAACTGAGCCCCCCCCCCACATCGCAAACACTAAAAAAATATTTTTAACCCCTAATCTGCTGAACTGGACATCGCCGCCGCTATAAAAATTATTATACCCAGGGAATTGTGGCAACAAAACAACGAGAAATCGGATTCCTGGGTGGACGATAGAGGTGCAGAGAAGCCCCAGGACGATAGGAGGAAAGGACACAGATACTCAGGAGAGTTCACTTACCCGATACTTTGACGAATAACCGAGAGGCGCCCGCCCGGAGACAAAGTGGGTTTACGTAAACAAGCAGACCTGCCGCGCTAAAAATCTAATCGGACTTACAAAGTACCTGAACTGGGAAGAATCCGGTGAGGTGGGTGACGTCAGGGATCCCCAGAAGAAGAGAAGACAAGCGGCACATCAAGAACGCGGGCCGTGATTACAAAACTGCAACGGGGAGCCGGAACCTACCTATAAGACTAGAAACCTCTCGGAGGACAAGGGCTAATAAACAGCACTCGATACGTGAGCCAAGAATTTGAAGCCGGACCCTATCATCCTTGAGGAGAGATAGAAGGACCAGGTAAAATTTAATTTCTCCAACATAGGTGTGTCCGGTCCACGGCGTCATCCTTACTTGTGGGATATTCTCTTCCCCAACAGGAAATGGCAAAGAGCCCAGCAAAGCTGGTCACATGATCCCTCCTAGGCTCCGCCTTCCCCAGTCATTCTCTTTGCCGTTGTACAGGCAACATCTCCACGGAGATGGCTTAGAGTTTTTTAGTGTTTAACTGTAGTTTTTATTATTCAATCAAGAGTTTGTTATTTTAAAATAGTGCTGGTATGTACTATTTACTCTGAAACAGAAAAGAGATGAAGATTTCTGTTTGTAAGAGGAAAATGATTTTAGCAACCGTTACTAAAATCGATGGCTGTTTCCACACAGGACTGTTGAGAGGAATTAACTTCAGTTGGGGGAACAGTGAGCAGACTTTTGCTGCTTGAGGTATGACACATTCTAACAAGACGATGTAATGCTGGAAGCTGTCATTTTCCCTATGGGATCCGGTAAGCCATTTTTATTACAGAAAGAAAAAAAGGGCTTCACAAGGGCTTTTTAAGACTGTAGACATTTTCTGGGCTAAATCGATTTATATATAAACATATTTTATACTCCATAGCCTTGAGGAATTATTTTAATCTTGGGAATTATGTAAAATAACCGGCAGGCACTGTATTGGACACCTTATTCTCTAGGGGCTTTCCCTAATCATAGGCAGAGTCTCATTTTCGCGCCTCTATTGCGCACTTGTTTTTGAGAAGCATGACATGCAGATGCATGTGTGAGGAGCTCTGATACATAGAAAAGACTTTCTGAAGGCGTCATTTGGTATCGTATTCCCCATTGGGCTTGGTTGGGTCTCAGCAAAGCAGATACCAGGGACTGTAAAGGGGTTAAATATAAAAACGGCTCCGGTTCCGTTATTTTAAGGGTTAAAGCTTCCAAATTTGGTGTGCAATACTTTTAAGGCTTTAAGACACTGTGGTGAAATTTTGGTGAATTTTGAACAATTCCTTCATACTTTTTCGCAATTGCAGTAATAAAGTGTGTTCAGTTTAAAATTTCAAGTGACAGTAACGGTTTATTTTAAAACGTTTTTTGTACTTTGTTATCAAGTTTTTGCCTGTTTAACATGTCTGAACTACCAGATAGACTGTGTTCTGAATGTGGGGAAGCCAAGGTTCCTTCTCATTTAAATAGATGTGATTTATGTGACACAAAATTTAGAGAAAATGATGCCCAAGATGATTCCTCAAGTGAGGGGAGTAAGCATGGTACTGCATCATCCCCTCCTTCGTCTACACCAGTCTTGCCCACACAGGAGGCCCCTAGTACATCTAGCGCGCCAATACTCCTTACTATGCAACAATTAACGGCTGTAATGGATAATTCTATCAAAAACATTTTAGCCAAAATGCCCACTTATCAGCGAAAGCGCGACTGCTCTGTTTTAGAAAATACTGAAGAGCATGAGGACGCTGATGATATTGGTTCTGAAGGGCCCCTACACCAGTCTGAGGGGGCCAGGGAGGTTTTGTCTGAGGGAGAAATTTCAGATTCAGGGAAAATTTCTCAACAAGCTGAACCTGATGTGATTACATTTAAATTTAAATTGGAACATCTCCGCGCTCTGCTTAAGGAGGTGTTATCCACTCTGGATGATTGTGAGAATTTGGTCATTCCAGAGAAACTATGTAAAATGGACAAGTTCCTAGAGGTCCCGGGGCCCCCCGAAGCTTTTCCTATACCCAAGCGGGTGGCGGACATTGTAAATAAAGAATGGGAAAGGCCCGGTATACCTTTCGTCCCTCCCCCCATATTTAAAAAAATGTTTCCTATGGTCGACCCCAGAAAGGACTTATGGCAGACAGTCCCCAAGGTCGAGGGGGCGGTTTCTACTCTAAACAAACGCACCACTATACCCATAGAAGATAGTTGTGCTTTCAAAGATCCTATGGATAAAAAATTAGAAGGTTTGCTTAAAAAGATGTTTGTTCAGCAAGGTTACCTTCTACAACCAATTTCATGCATTGTTCCTGTCACTACAGCAGCGTGTTTCTGGTTCGATGAGCTAGAAAAGGCGCTCAATAATAATTCTTCTTCTTATGAGGAGATTATGGACAGAATTCATGCTCTCAAATTGGCTAATTCTTTCACCCTAGACGCCACTTTGCAATTGGCTAGGTTAGCGGCGAAAAATTCTGGTTTTGCTATTGTGGCGCGCAGAGCGCTTTGGTTAAAATCTTGGTCAGCGGATGCGTCTTCCAAGAACAAATTGCTTAACATTCCTTTCAAGGGGAAAACGCTGTTTGGCCCTGACTTGAAAGAGATTATCTCTGATATCACTGGGGGCAAGGGCCACGCCCTTCCTCAGGATAGGTCTTTCAAGGCCAAAAATAAACCTAATTTTCGTCCCTTTCGCAGAAACGGACCAGCCCCAAGTGCTACGTCCTCTAAGCAAGAGGGTAATACTTCTCAAGCCAAGCCAGCCTGGAGACCAATGCAAGGCTGGAACAAAGGAAAGCAGGCCAAGAAACCTGCCACTGCTACCAAGACAGCATGAGATGTTGGCCCCCGATCCGGGACCGGATCTGGTGGGGGGCAGACTCTCTCTCTTCGCTCAGGCTTGGGCAAGAGATGTTCTGGATCCTTGGGCACTAGAAATAGTCTCCCAAGGTTATCTTCTGGAATTCAAGGGGCTTCCCCCAAGGGGGAGGTTCCACAGGTCTCAATTGTCTTCAGACCACATAAAAAGACAGGCATTCTTACATTGTGTAGAAGACCTGTTAAAAATGGGAGTGATTCATCCTGTCCCTTTAGGAGAACAAGGGATGGGGTTCTACTCCAATCTGTTCGTAGTTCCCAAAAAAGAGGGAACATTCAGACCAATCTTAGATCTCAAGATCCTAAACAAGTTTCTCAAGGTTCCATCGTTCAAAATGGAAACCATTCGAACAATTCTTCCTTCCATCCAGGAAGGTCAATTCATGACCACGGTGGATTTAAAGGATGCGTATCTACATATTCCTATCCACAAGGAACATCATCGGTTCCTAAGGTTCGCATTACCAGTTTGTGGCACTTCCGTTCGGATTAGCCACTGCTCCAAGGATTTTCACAAAGGTACTAGGGTCCCTTCTAGCGGTGCTAAGACCAAGGGGCATTGCAGTAGTACCTTACTTGGACGACATTCTGATTCAAGCGTCGTCCCTTCCTCAAGCAAAGGCTCACACGGACATTGTCCTGGCCTTTCTCAGATCTCACGGGTGGAAAGTGAACGTAGAAAAAAGTTCTCTATCTCCGTCAACAAGGGTTCCCTTCTTGGGAACAATAATAGACTCCTTAGAAATGAGGATTTTTCTGACAGAGGCCAGAAAATCAAAACTTCTAAACTCTTGTCAAATACTTCATTCTGTTCCTCTTCCTTCCATAGTGCAGTGCATGGAAGTAATAGGTTTGATGGTAGCGGCAATGGACATAGTTCCTTTTGCGCGAATTCATCTAAGACCATTACAACTGTGCATGCTCAGTCAGTGGAATGGGGACTATACAGACTTGTCTCCGACGATACAAGTAGATCAGAGGACCAGAGATTCACTCCGTTGGTGGCTGTCCCTGGACAACCTGTCACAGGGGATGAGCTTCCGCAGACCAGAGTGGGTCATTGTCACGACCGACGCCAGTCTGGTGGGCTGGGGCGCGGTCTGGGGACCCCTGAAAGCTCAGGGTCTTTGGTCTCGGGAAGAATCTCTTCTCCCGATAAATATTCTGGAACTGAGAGCGATATTCAATGCTCTCAAGGCTTGGCCTCAGCTAGCAAAGGCCAAGTTCATACGGTTTCAATCAGACAACATGACGACTGTTGCGTACATCAACCATCAGGGGGGAACAAGGAGTTCCCTGGCGATGGAAGAAGTGACCAAAATCATTCAATGGGCGGAGACTCACTCCTGCCACTTGTCTGCAATCCACATCCCAGGAGTGGAAAATTGGGAAGCGGATTTTCTGAGTCGTCAGACATTTCATCCGGGGGAGTGGGAACTCCATCCGGAAATCTTTGCCCAAATTACTCAATTGTGGGGCATTCCAGACATGGATCTGATGGCCTCTCGTCAGAACTTCAAGGTTCCTTGCTACGGGTCCAGATCCAGGGATCCCAAGGCGACTCTAGTAGATGCACTAGTAGCACCTTGGACCTTCAAACTAGCTTATGTATTCCCGCCGTTTCCTCTCATCCCCAGGCTGGTAGCCAGGATCAATCAGGAGAGGGCATCGGTGATCTTGATAGCTCCTGCGTGGCCACGCAGGACTTGGTATTCAGACCTGGTGAATATGTCATCGGCTCCACCATGGAAGCTACCTTTGAGACGAGACCTTCTTGTTCAAGGTCCGTTCGAACATCCGAATCTGGTCTCACTCCAACTGACTGCTTGGAGATTGAACGCTTGATCTTATCAAAGCGAGGGTTCTCAGATTCTGTCATTGATACTCTTGTTCAGGCCAGAAAGCCTGTAACTAGAAAAATTTACCACAAAATATGGAAAAAATATATCTGTTGGTGTGAATCTAAAGGATTCCCTTGGGACAAGGTAAAAATTCCTAAGATTCTATCCTTTCTTCAAGAAGGTTTGGAGAAAGGATTATCTGCAAGTTCCTTGAAGGGACAGATTTCTGCCTTGTCTGTGTTACTTCACAAAAAGCTGGCAGCTGTGCCAGATGTTCAAGCCTTTGTTCAGGCTCTGGTTAGAATCAAGCCTGTTTACAAACCTTTGACTCCTCCTTGGAGTCTCAATTTAGTTCTTTCAGTTCTTCAGGGGGTTCCGTTTGAACCCTTACATTCCGTTGATATTAAGTTATTATCTTGGAAAGTTTTGTTTTTGGTTGCAATTTCTTCTGCTAGAAGAGTTTCAGAATTATCTGCTCTGCAGTGTTCTCCTCCTTATCTGGTGTTCCATGCAGATAAGGTGGTTTTACGTACTAAACCTGGTTTTCTTCCGAAAGTTGTTTCTAACAAAAACATTAACCAGGAGATAGTCGTGCCTTCTTTGTGTCCGAATCCAGTTTCAAAGAAGGAACGTTTGTTGCACAATTTGGATGTTGTTCGTGCTCTAAAATTCTATTTAGATGCTACAAAGGATTTTAGACAAACATCTTCCTTGTTTGTTGTTTATTCTGGTAAAAGGAGAGGTCAAAAAGCAACTTCTACCTCTCTCTCTTTTTGGATTAAAAGCATCATCAGATTGGCTTATGAGACTGCCGGACGGCAGCCTCCTGAAAGAATCACAGCTCATTCCACTAGGGCTTTGGCTTCCACATGGGCCTTCAAGAACGAGGCTTCTGTTGATCAGATATGTAAGGCAGCGACTTGGTCTTCACTGCACACTTTTACTAAATTTTACAAGTTTGATACTTTTGCTTCTTCTGAGGCTATTTTTGGGAGAAAGGTTTTGCAAGCCGTGGTGCCTTCCATCTAGGTGACCTGATTTGCTCCCTCCCTTCATCCGTGTCCTAAAGCTTTGGTATTGGTTCCCACAAGTAAGGATGACGCCGTGGACCGGACACACCTATGTTGGAGAAAACAGAATTTATGTTTACCTGATAAATTACTTTCTCCAACGGTGTGTCCGGTCCACGGCCCGCCCTGGTTTTTTAATCAGGTCTGATAATTTATTTTCTTTAACTACAGTCACCACGGTATCATATGGTTTCTCCTATGCAAATATTCCTCCTTTACGTCGGTCGAATGACTGGGGAAGGCGGAGCCTAGGAGGGATCATGTGACCAGCTTTGCTGGGCTCTTTGCCATTTCCTGTTGGGGAAGAGAATATCCCACAAGTAAGGATGACGCCGTGGACCGGACACACCGTTGGAGAAAGTAATTTATCAGGTAAACATAAATTCTGTTATATACCCTAGGGGACATCTGACTATTGGGGCTGCACAATAGAGAATGTTAGTGGAAGCACTAACAACAAAGACTAAAATTTTTCAATAAAAAGAAAAGGAGAGAAGGGAGAGAGTGAATAAAGATAACGTTTAAAGGGGGATCTAAAGTGTAAACTGTGAACAGTGAACTAAACAGAACATAACACTTAAAAACGAGAGTGCCCAGGTGTGGTGGGGCAAAGAATAACGAATATATATAAATCCCTCTTAGAGCGCTTTAAAAGGATTTTTAACTTACCCCTAAAGGTTTGGCCTGTAATAAAAATCTTCCATTAAAAAGGAAGAGGAAAAAAGGAGAAAAAGAAGAAAAAGAAAGGGGAAAAGGAAGGAAAGGAAAAGGAAAGGAAAAGAAAAGAAGCAAAGAGAGAAAGGGAAAGAAAAGGAAGAAAAAAGGGAAGGAAAGAGTAAAAAAAAAAGGAGAAAAAAAAAAAAAAAAAAGGGCTCTAGAGGGATGGCAGCAGCAAGAAAAGTGGCTAAGACAGATAAGATAAACAAAAATAATAAATCTCCAAGTATGAAAGACAACCCTTTCTTCCAAAATCTGAGTATGGAGAGCCAGAATACCCCCAAAAACATAGGGGCAAAAGAGATGGATAATTCAGCAATTAAGGATATCCAAATCAATATTGAAGAGATAAGAAAATTAGCTACTAAAGAAGATATTGTTTCTATAAAAGAATGTATAGTGGCAGAAATTTCAGATTTGAAAAAAGATCTGAAGGATGTGGGCCAAAGGGTTAATTCACTAGAAGAGCAACAGGAAGAGATAGAGAAAAAACTCTCCCAGGCGAATGAAACAATAACAGCTCAATCACATGCTATGTACGATATTCAAAATAAACTCGCAGACCTAGAAGACAGGTCCAGAAGGGAAAATCTGAGAATTAAGGGCATACCTGAAGAGATTAAAATAGATGAGCTCAAGATTTTTACACAAAAATTTTTCAGTTCCCTAGACTTGACTCTACAGAGTAAAGAAATAAATATAGTCAGAATCCATAGATTATCAAGCCAGGGCACATCAGAGAGACCAAGAGATGTGATATTAAAATTACAAGATTTTGAAATAAAAGAGCACATACTAAGAATTGCAAAAAAAGAGCATGTCCTTAAATTTCAACAATGGGATCTCCAAATCTTTGCAGACCTGAGCCTGTCAACAATGAATAAGAGAAGAGAACTCAGATTTCTTACTAAACCTCTACAAGAAATGAGCATTAGATACAAGTGGACATACCCTTTTGGCTTACTCATTACATATAATGGGAATAATTTATTCTATAAAAGAATAGAAGATATCCACCAACTTATTGCTAAATTACATTTACAACTGGAGATACCTGAAGATTTTATAGAGTCTACATATGAGGAGAGAAGACAAAAGCAACTTATGACTAAGGAACAAAATAAGAATTATTGGGAGGAGATTAGAAGAAAGAAGAAAGATTTCCCAAGACAAAATCCTACACAAGTACTTACAACATAAGCATAGAAGAACCAACCTGGAAGAAAGACTGACTGGTTTCACTGTTTTGCATTTTAATTATGAGGATAAGCTCCTTATGAGATTATAGATAGGGATTTATTTTTATTTTTTTTTGTACAAATATTTTTTCTGTACAAATATTTTTTCCTGTTTTTTGGTACAAATATTTTTTCCCTATAAATATTTTTATTATTATAATTTTTTTTTTTTTTGTACAAATATTTTTTCTGTACATATTTTTCCCTGTTTTTTTCTGGAACAAATTTTTTTTTTTTTTTTTTCCCTTTTCACAACATCAGACACATATTAATACAGAAGATAAGATCTTCCTTAAACACTTTTTTTTCTTTTCTCCCTAGCACCATATTCACCCTTACTCATTTATTATTCTGTAAAAGAGCACAAGAGCACCTCTTCGTTTGCACATTAGCACATGTTACATTTAGATTTAGATACATTTCACTTTGGAAGATAAAATCTTTCAAATTATATATTTTCTTTTTTCTTTTTCTTTTTTTTTTTTTTTCTCTCTCTCCCCCTTCTTCCCTTTCCTTCACATCACTAGACATACACCAATCCAGAAGGCAAGACCTTCCTTAAGGATGTTTTTCTTTTTTTTTTTTTTTTTTAGCACAATACTCACCTTTATTTACTCACCGTTTTTTATAGAGCACAAGGACACCTCTCTGTTGGTTTATTAGCACATGCTACACTTGGTTTTAGGTACACTTCACTTCGGAAGAAAAGAATTTCCTAAAATTAGTATTTATTTTTTTTCCCTGTCTATAAGAGACAAGGTAATAATTCCGTCAGGGAGGAACGACTAGCCCTGATTCCTAAACTCTGTCGTTATGTTTCTTGTGTTTTTGTTTGTTTATTTTTGTTTTTTCTTTTTTTTAATATTGTTTAAATTAAAAATTAGAATAAGAGTGTATCCCAGCGCCCCCTATACCTTATATGCCTGTGGCGGTGATACCTAGCTATCACCTTGTGTGAAACTGAATTAAGGGGTGTGCCCAGGCGCCAACAATACGAAGGCTAAGGTAAATTGTAGTTAAAAAATATTGTAATTTATTACAAAATAAAATCAATTATAAAATTACAAATGCATGGATCCACGCTAAATTAACATAAAAACATAATGATAACAGTGATAACAGTAAAATGTCTGGCGGCGTATACTTATACAATAGTTATACAATAGGAAGTGTATGAAGACACTTGTGGATTAATGGTCCCAAGGTGTTTAGTCCAATGGGGTGTCCCAGAAAAAAAGGGGGTCACACGTGACTAAAAAAGTGTCCTTTAAAATGTGTAAAAAATATAATAAATCCGTAAGAGATAAAAAAGGTGTATAAAAGTTATAAAAAATGAGAAATCCAACACAAAAATTGTGAAAAATCCAATACAAAAAAAGGGGGGGCTCCAAATGTCCAATCAGAGGTAAAAAGGAGAAAGGGTATAATGTCTGGAAGAAATGTCTCAAATCTAAAACTTTAGTAGCAAAGCTGCAACTGTGTATCAAACAGCAATTTTCCAAAAAGAAAAAGAAAAAGGAAAATGAAGTGTTGATCCTGTGAGGTGATTTAGTGTGCAAATATCATCCAAAATTAAGTGGTTTTAGTGCTTGTCTCTTGGTTCCCAGATGCCCCTTAAGGCTCTGGCCTTAGTAAGAGTTAGATGGTGTAAAAAATGTGGAAAAAAGAAAAAAGGGAGAAAACAAACAAACTTGCTGCAAAAACGAACTTGCTGCAAAAAGACCTCTCTTCCTGACTATGGTGCATTGTGGGGCCCCACAATGCACCATAGTCAGGAAGAAAGGTCTTTTTGCAGCAAGTTCGTTTTTGCAGCAAGTTTGTTTGTTTTCTCCCTTTTTTCTTTTTTCCACATTTTTTACACCATCTAACTCTTACTAAGGCCAGAGCCTTAAGGGGCATCTGGGAACCAAGAGACAAGCACTAAAACCACTTAATTTTGGATGATATTTGCACACTAAATCACCTCACAGGATCAACACTTCCTTTTCCTTTTTCTTTTTCTTTTTGGAAAATTGCTGTTTGATACACAGTTGCAGCTTTGCTACTAAAGTTTTAGATTTGAGACATTTCTTCCAGACATTATACCCTTTCTCCTTTTTACCTCTGATTGGACATTTGGAGCCCCCCCCTTTTTTGTATTGGATTTTTCACAATTTTTGTGTTGGATTTCTCATTTTTTATAACTTTTATACACCTTTTTTATCTCTTACGGATTTATTATATTTTTTACACATTTTAAAGGACACTTTTTTAGTCACGTGTGACCCCCTTTTTTTCTGGGACACCCCATTGGACTAAACACCTTGGGACCATTAATCCACAAGTGTCTTCATACACTTCCTATTGTATAACTATTGTATAAGTATACGCCGCCAGACATTTTACTGTTATCACTGTTATCATTATGTTAATTTAGCGTGGATCCATGCATTTGTAATTTTATAATTGATTTTATTTTGTAATAAATTACAATATCTTTTAACTACAATTTACCTTAGCCTTCGTATTGTTGGCGCCTGGGCACACCCCTTAATTAAATTAAAAATTAGATTGATTTTGCTAGAGTTTAAAAAAAATCACCTGTGGTTTAAAATATATAATGTTTTCGGTGGGGGGGGATGTGGAGGAGTTACGTGGATACTCTTATGGGGAGTCTTTAAATGACTGATATACAATTGATTTCTATAAATGCTAAAGGGCTAAATACTCCCCAGAAGAGATCCATGGCATTGAGGGAGATGGAGAAGTTGAAAGGGGATATTTTATTATTTCAAGAAACTCATTTTAGAAGAAATAAAGAACCCAAGTTTGGTAATGAAAAATATAATATATGTTATTCGGCGTCGGACAGGACCAGGAGGAATGGAGTCTGCATTCTAGTACATAAGAGATTGAACTTACAATTAAAAGAACAATTAAAAGATAAAGAGGGAAGATATATAGGAATAAAAGGGAACCTACAAGGGGAACCTGTGACTATCTTTAATTTATATGCCCCGAACACGAAACAGAATATATTCTTTAAGAGGATTCTTAATCTTATTTTGGACTTTCAAGAAGGGACTATAATAGTGGGGGGAGATTTTAACGTAACATTAGACCCAAATTTAGATAATTCAAAGAAAAGATCCTCTACGCCAAAATATATAATAAGACAAGTTAATAAAAGCCTAGAACAACTCGCCCTACAAGATGTATGGAGACTATTCCATCCGGATCAAAGAGATTATACTTTCTTCTCCCACCCCCACACATCTTATTCTAGATTAGATTATTTCTGTATGGACCTTAATGGATTAATCAAAATAATGGAAATAGAAATCTTTCCGATGACGTGGTCAGATCACGCTCTGGTAAGCCTGAAGCTAAATTGGGGATTTAAGGAAGACAAGCAACATAATTGGAGATTAGATGATACTATATTAAAAAAACAAGAAGATAGGGATAAAATTGCTGGAGTATTGACAGAATATTTTGAGATTAACAATATAGATGATATCTTACCATCAATACTCTGGGATGCACATAAATGTGTTATTCGTGGAGAACTAATTAAACTTAGCAGTACTCAAAGAAAGATAAGAGAAAGACAGTTTCGAGAAACGATGGTTAGAATAGGTATACTGGAGAAAAACCACAAACAAGACCCAGAAAATAAAAATATCTTAGAGGACTTGAGGAAAGAAAGAAGGTCCATACAGGAATACTGGTCGAGTATTAATAAAAGAAAAGCAATATGGCTAAAACGTAAATATTATACAGAGGGTGATAAAAATGGTAGACTATTAGCTAGAGCTATTAAGAAAAAAGAAATAAGTAGGGGGATTTATAAAATAAAAAATGAGACCAACAAATTATGTAAGAACCAGAAAGAGATTAATATTCAATTTGTAAACTTCTACCAAACCCTATATAATCTAGATAATCAAAGAAGTAGGGATATAGATTGGAAAGTTTACACAAATAATCTCAGTCTAATTAAGGTAACAGAAGAAGAAAACCAAAAACTAGAACAGCCAATAAGTCTCCAAGAAATACGGGAAACTATAGAGGGATTAACAGAAGGGAAAGCACCAGGCCCCGATGGGTTCTCGGCACTATATTATAAAAACTTTAAAGACATTCTAGCCCCATTTCTATGGAATCTATTTACTTCAATAGATAAGGGGAAGAAATTTTCCATAGAAATGCAAGAGGCGAGTATTAGTATGATCCCCAAGCCAGACAAGAATAAGGAAGATGTGAAAAACTTTAGACCGATTTCATTATTAAATCTGGATCTAAAAATGTATGCTAAGGTTATGGCCAATCGGTTAAAACATATCCTAGAACGTATAATACATTTAGACCAAGTAGGATTCGTACAGAATAGGGAAGCGAGAGATAATATCATTAAAAATATACACTTATTAGAATATGCCCGAATAAACAAAATCCAATCTGCGTTCATCTCGGTGGACGCCGAAAAAGCATTCGACCGGGTCAAATGGTCTTTTCTGGAAGATACATTAAAATTGTTTGACTTTAATCAGATAACGATTAAAAGAATAATGGCACTATATTCTGACCCTACAGCTAGGATAAAAATAAATGGGAGATCCTCTGATAGCTTTAAAATACGAAATGGGACAAGACAAGGGTGCCCACTATCGCCAACTTTATTCACACTGACTATAGAAATTCTTGCAGCTCGAATCAGACAAAATTTATATATTAAAGGAATCACCATAGGAAATACGGAGTATAAAACTTCTTTATTTGCAGACGATATGCTCCTGTCCCTGACCGAACCGGAAACTTCGATGACAGCTCTCTTGGAAGAACTGAAGGTATTTGGATCATTATCTAATTTTTTAGTAAATGTGAATAAGTCAGAAATAATGACTGTGGGAATGAATGAGAAGATACAAGATAATATAATTAGGGGGATACCCTTTAAAAAAACCCAGGTACTCAAATACTTAGGTATATATTTGTCTGAATCAATAAGTAAAATATATGACCTTAACTATGGAAATTTCAAAAAAATCATTGTAAATGAGTTACTGTCTTGGTACCCCAAAAAGATTTCATGGATAGGGAGGATAAATATCATCCAGATGAATATCTTACCAAGATTTTTATACTTATTACAGGCGCTCCCCATACACCTCCCAAATAGCTATATGGAAGAATTCCAAAAAATGATTAATAATTATGTTTGGGGCAAAATTCACCCGAGAATAGGGATAACCACTATGCATAAGAAAAGACAAGCAGGAGGTATGGGATTACCCAATTTAGGAATGTATAGACAAGCATCTATGTTACAAAGAGTAATAGAGTGGCATACCAAAAAGGATATGAAATTATGGGTGAAAATAGAAACAGACCTTCTAAATAGCAGAGAAATATGCAATCAATGTTGGATAAATCCTAAAGAGAGATCTATACATATAGAGAAATATAGTATTCTAGAAGAAAATTTTAAGATATGGGACAAATTGATTAGGAAAAAAGAGGGAATATCCTCTGTCCCTTCCCCACTATTCTCTTTAACTGAAAATAAAGCATTCCAGGAGGGACGATTTAAAGGAGACAAAAAAGAAAATAAATACCGAATAGTAGATATATTAGAAAAGAGGAAACTAATGTCTCAGAATAATCTACAGGCAAAGGGAATGGAGGGACTTAATGAGTGGTATACATACTTCCAAGCATATCATTACCTCTTAACTTTTAAAGAAAAGGATAAGATAATCAGACCCTTAACAAAATTAGAGAATTTATGCAATTCAAAAATGAATATAAAACATATTCTCTCTAAAGCATATAATATCTTACAAAATAATTTAGATCTTCCCCCTCCATATACTAAAAACTGGCAAATGGAATTAAATATGGATATTAACGCTAAGACCTGGATAAAGATTTTTCATAGTACTGCTAAGTCCTCCATATCAGCTAGAATACTTGAACAAAATTTAAAGATCTTATCTAGATGGTATCTTACCCCTACTAGAACCAAGAAAATTTACCCACACACTCAAGAGAGCTGTTGGAGATTATGTGGAGACAGAGGCTTATTATCCCATATTATGTGGTTCTGTCCAAAAATTAAACCTTTCTGGGCCAAACGTCTACAATCAGTAGATATTAGGGAAGATAAGAAAAAAATAAATAATTTCCTGACAGCAATTTTGAATAACTTGGACTTTAAAAGCAACTCACTAAGAAGATACTTATATCAAATTATGCTTAATAGCGCAAAGAGTTTAATTATAAGTAAATGGAAAACAGTAGAAATTCCCACAAAAGAAGAATGGGTTAGAAAAGTTAGTGAAAATTTATTAAATGAGGAATTCTTTTATTTTGGTATAAACAAATATGAGATCCCTACAGAAGCAAAGTCTATATGGGAAAAAATAATAAGGGATTCTCCATCTCCCTCAGATGAAGAAGGGGTAAGGGAGGGAGAATAAAGTGGAAGAATTTGCATGTATCTTTACTTTTTTTCCACCACCGTAAAGAAAGAGAAAAAAAAAAAAGGAAAAAAAAAAATTGGTAATAAGTAAGGTGATTTATGATTAATATGCAAGTATGGTTACTCTATGCACTGATTATGATGTGCTGTGTTTAATTTTTTTTTTCATATTTTTTATTTGATGTATATGTCCTGTTTTTTTCTGGAAAAAAAAAAAAAATTACTACAATTCACTAAATTATTCCTATTTAAAAATAAATACTTACCTATAAAATAAACCATAAGCTAGCTACAATATAACTAATAGTTACCTTGTAGCTAGCTTAGGGTTTATTTTTATTTTATAGGCAACTTTGTATTTATTTTAACTAGGTACAATAGTTATTAAATAGTTATTAACTATATAATAGCTACCTAGTTAAAATAAATTCAAATTTACCTGTAAAATAAATCCTATCCTAAGTTACAATTACACCTAACACTACACTATAACTAAATTAATTACCTAAACTAAATACAATTAAATACAATTTTAAAAAATTATCTAAAGTACGAAAACCCCCCCACTAAATTACAGAAAATAATAAAATAATTACAAGTTTTTTAAACTAATTATACCTAATCTAATCCCCCTAATAAAATAAAAAAATAAATAATAAAAAGCCCTACCCTATACTAAATTACAAATAGCCCTTAAAAGGGCCTTTTGCGGGGCATTGCCCCAAAGTAATCAGCTCTTTTACCTGTAAAAAAAGTACAATACCCCCAACATTAAAACCCACCACCCACACACCCAACCCAACTCTAAAACCCACCCAATACCCCCTTAATAAAACCTAACACTAACCCCTTAAAGATCACCCTACCTTGAGAAGTGTTCACCCAGCCGGGCCGAAGTCCTCAACGAAGCCAGGCGGAGTGGTCCTCCAGACGAGCAGAAGTCTTCATCCAAGCCGGCCAGAAGAGGTCCTCCAGACGGGCAAAAGTCTTCATCCAGACGGCATCTTCTATCTTCATTCATCCGGAGCGGAGATGCTCCATCTTCAAGACATCCGATGCGGAGCATCCTCTTCAAACGAAGTCCAACTGAAGAATGAAGGTTCCTTTAATTGACGTCATCCAAGATGGCATCCCTTGAATTCCGATTGGCTGATAAAATTCTATCAGCCAATCGGAATTAAGGTAGAAAAAATCCTATTGGCTGATGCAATCAGCCAATAGGATTGAGCTTACATTCTATTGGCTGATCTAATCAGCCAATAGAATGTCAGCTCAATCCTATTGGCTGATTGGATCAGCCAATAGGATTGAACTTCAATCCTATTGGCTGATTGCATCAGCCAATAGGATTTTTTCTACCTTAATTCCGATTGGCTGATAGAATTCTATCAGCCAATCGAGATTCAAGGGATGCCTTCTTGTATGACGTAATTTAAAGGAAACTTCATTCTTCAGTTGGACTTCGTTTGAAGAGGATGCTCCACGTCGGATGTCTTGAAGATGACTGACCTCATACTCCTCATGGTTGTCAACAAAGATAGGATGGGGACAAGGCAACACAGTGGTAAACCGATTACAAACCAATGGTTTCAAGAGGGAGACATGAAAAACATTGGAGATGCGCATAGCAGGAGGAAGGTCAAGAGCGTAGGCCACAGGATTAACCCGTCAGAGTATTCAAAAAGACCAACATAACGGGGAGCCAATTTATTGGAAGGCACACGAAGGTTCAAGTTGTGGGAGGACAGCCAAACTCTCTCACCAACCTGGTAGGAAGGTGCGGGCAGACGCCTACGATCAGCCTGGATCTTTTGGCGCTGCATAGAAAGATGAAGGCATTCCTGAATCTGCACCCACGTGGAACGGAGTTGCCGGAGATGCTCCTCCAAAGCCGGAATACCCTGAGACATGAATGAATCGGGCAACAAGGATGGTTGAAACCCATAATTCGCCATGAACGAGGATAACTTGGAGGAAGCATTAATAGCACTATGACGAGCAAACTCTGCCCAAGGTAACAATTCAGACCAATTATTGTGGTGATCTGAGACATAGCAATGGAGGAACTGTTCCAGAACTTGATTAGACCGTTCCACAGCCCCATTGGATTGAAGGTGATATGCCGAGGAGAAGGAAAGCTGGATCCCCATTTGAGCACAAAAGGAACGCCAAAATCTGGAGACAAACTAGCTACCCCGGTCCGACACTATCTCCTTGGGTAAACCATGCAAACGGAAGACCTCCCGAGCAAAAATTGAAGCAAGCTCCTGAGCGGTAGGCAGCTTCATCAAGGGAATGCAATGTGACATTTTAGAAAAATCGTCAACCACCATAAGGATAACAGTATTGCCATTGGAAACAGGGAGCTCGACAATGAAGTCCATAGAAAGATGTGTCCAAGGATGCTCACCATTAGCAATAGTTTGAAGAAAACCCACAGGAAGACGTCGAGGAGTCTTATTCTGTGCACAAACTGAGCAGGAGGCAACATACACAGCAACATCAGAACGAAGACCTGGCCACCAGAATTGTCGAGTGACAGACCTGCGGCTTTAGGATAGTGGTAAGTGTGCAAAAGTTTAGTTCCAAGATTCTCAGGAACAAAACACTTACCACTAGGTTTCTCAGGAGATGCATCGGTTTGTGCAGCCAGGATCTCGTCCCCCAAGGGAGAAGTCAAATTAGTACGTATGGTCGCCAAAATATGGTCAGGAGGTATAACAGGAGTAGGTACAGACTCCTCCTTGGACAGAGGCGAAAATTGTCGAGAGAGGGCATCAGCCCTAAATTTTTTACTACCAGGCAGGTAGGAGACCACATAATTAAACCGAGACAAAAATAGTGCCCATCTGGCCTGTCGACACGACAAACGTTTTGCTTCAGATAGATAAGTTAAATTTTTGTGGTCAGTAAGAATGAGCACTGGCACGCTAGTACCCTCGAGAAGATGCCTCCATTCCTTAAGTGCCAAAATTATGGCCAGTAATTTCCTGTCGCCAATTTCATAATTGCACTCCGCTGGAGACAATTTCTTAGAGAAGAAACCACACTGATGCAAGAAACCGTCAGGCGTAGGACGTTGAGACAAGAGGGCACCTACTCCAGTCTCAGACGCATCAACCTCAAGAATGAAAGGCAGGACAGGGTTAGGATGAGCCAGAACTGGAGCGGCAACAAAGGCAGTCTTAAGACTATCAAAGGCCTTAATGGCAGTAGGTGACCAATGGAGTGGATTATTCTCTTTACGGGTCATGTCTGTGATAGGTTTGACCAAGGAAGAAAAGTTTTTAATAAACTTTCTATAGTAATTGGCGAACCCCAAGAAACATTGAATAGACCGAAGACCAACTGGGTGAGGCCACTGCAGATCTGCAGATAACTTGTCAGGATCCATGGAGAACCCTGCAACAGAGATAACATAACCTAGGAAGGTTACTTGAGTCTTATGGAACTCACATTTCTCGAGTTTACAAAACAGGCCGTTCTCACGTAGTCTCTGAAGAACCCGTGTAACATCAGAACGATGAGCCTCAAGTGTGGGTGAGTGTATGAGGATGTCGTCTAAGTACACCACAACACACTGTTGCAACATATCTCGTAGGACATCATTAATAAATTCCTGAAAAACAGCAGGAGCATTACATAGGCCAAAGGGCATTACAAGATGCTCATAATGCCTGCTCCTGGTGTTAAATGCTGTTTTCCATTTGTGGCCCTCCTGAATCCTAACAAGATTGTACGCTCCTCTCAAATCGAGTTTAGTAAAGACCGTAGCTCCCTTGAGGCGGTCAAAGAGTTCCATAATAAACGGAATAGAGTAAGCATTCTTAATGGTAAGATGATTAAGACCCCTATAATCGATACATGGTCTTAACTCGCCACCCTTTTTCTTCACAAAGAAGAAGCCAGACCCTGCAGGAGAGCAGGATTTGCAGATGATCCACCGCGACAGAGCATCGGCAACATACTCCTCCATAGCACAATTCTCTGCAACAAACAGAGGGTACACCCGGCCCCGAGGAGGAATGGCTCCGGGTTGCAGGTCTATGGCACAATCGTAAGACCGGTGAGGAGGCAGCGTACCGGCACGCACCTTGTCAAACATGTCTAGGAACTCTCAGTACTCCTCTGGCAATTGAGATACCGAAGAAGTGCACAAGACTTTAACTGGTTTCCGAAGGCAAGTGGAAATACATTGCGGGGACCATGACAAAATTTCAGACCTGCACCAGTCGAGACTGGGATTGTGCTTTTGGAGCCAAGGATAACCCAGAACAACCGGAAAATGCGGAGAGTTTATCACCTGGAACTGGAGGGTTTCAAAATAGAGAGCCCCAACAGCCATGGCAACAGAGCAGTTTCGTGAGTAACGAGTGCGGGCTGAAGGGGCCTGCCATCAATGGCCTCAATAGCAAGCGGAACGGACCGAGGCAAAACAGGAATGGAGTGCTTTGATACAAAAGCACTGTCTATGAAATAGCCCGCAGCACCAGAGTCAACAAGAGTCTGAGTGACTATGGAGGAGTCCACCCAGGAAAGGACAACCGTGACCAAAAGTTTCTCCATAAGCAGTTCCGGGGATGAGGATACCACCCAAGGTCTGCCCCCTACAGGACCTTAGGTGTGAGCGTTTCTCGGCCATGTATGACAAGACTTCAAAAGGTGGCCCTGTAACCCACAATAGAGGCAGAACCCCTCTCTCCTCCTAAAGGCCCTTTCCGCCACTGAGAGACGCGTGAATCCCAGCTGCATCGGCTCAGCAGTACCTGGTGACTCGGGAGGATAGGGAGGCATGGGTGGGAACGAACATGTAGGAGACAACGGAACAGGAGGCTTCCGCAAGCGCTCCTTGAAAGAGGGCCTCTCTCTGAGTCTGATGTCATTTAGGATCAAAAAAGACACCAATGCCTTGAGATACTCTGGTAAATCTCTGGCAGCAACTTCGTCTTTAATCGCATCAGAGAGCCCATGAAAGAAGGCGGCAACAAGGGCTTCATTGTTCCAACCTACCTCTGCGGCAAGCGTACGGAACTCAATAGCATACTGAGCAACAGATCTTGTACCTTGCTGAATGGACATGAGTCGTTTAGCAGCAGAGGAGGAGCGAGCCGGAACATCAAATACCCTTTGAAAGGAGGCCACAAATTCAGGGTAATTTGAAATCACAGGTTTATTAGTCTCCCACAAGGGATTAGCCCAGGTAAGAGCTGTGTCAGAGAGTAATGAGATGAGAAATCCCACCTTAGCTCTGTCAGAGGGAAACGCCTGAGGTAACATCTCAAAGTAAATGCCCACCTGGTTCAAAAACCCTCTGAACTGAATAGGATTGCTCCATATCGCTGAGGTAGAGGTGCAGAACCGGACATGCTCCTGGTAAGCATAGGTGCAGCAGCGGAAACAGGAGCAGCCATAACTTGTGGAACACTTTGGTCCAAATGTGCAGTGTGAGTCAACAGGGTTTGCAGGGCTAGTGCAAATTGATCCAGGCGGTGATCCTGTTCATCCATCCTGGAAATGATGGCAGGTAAAGGTGGATTATTAGCACCATCAGGATTCATGGCCTTTGCGTAATGTCAGGGTGCCAGGAATCAGACAGAGACGAGAAGTGCAAAAATAATCACACCTTTATTAATAGCAAAAAATAATAAAAACTCCACAAGTCAAATAACAAGCCAGGAGTGAAAACCAGAGCTGGTAGTCAGACAAGCCGAGTCAGGAAGAGAGGTGAGTAAAATGGCTGCCAGCAGCACATGGCAAACACAACAGGGAAAAAACCCTGACAAAAGCTCTATATATTGCCCAAGGAGAGGCTATTCAAAGGTATCGGCGGTCTTATTTATAAAAAAAAACGGTTTGCTGGAGGTGAGGTGAGTGAAGGAGGGTTACACTATTGTTGGTGTTAGCCCTCTTTGAACTTTCATTATATTTTCGCCGTTGTTTGGAGTGGAGTTCCATTGTTATCAGTGGTAATAGCCTCACTGAGTACTACAGGTGCCGACACATTATTGCATGTAAAGACTCTCACACAGTTCATTTCCATTTGTTTGTGTCAAGAGCACTGTTGTATCTATTAGGCCATAAGCAGGATTAAGGAACGGAGTTCTGACAAGGGATCAAAATATTAGTGACACACAAAGTATGATGTTTTATTCACTACAATCAGCTGTAGAAAGAGTCGGAGACATACAAGAACTTGAGACTGTGTTTTCTTCTGATCATTCCGCATTGTCTCTAAGTAAATTATTTGATACAATGGAGTCCCTACTTGTTAAGGAAACCAGGTTAAAATGGGACATATGGACTCTACAAAAATACATCAAATGTGGTATGATCCCCAGGGGACTCAGAGTAAATAAATTCCCCACGTTTGTAGTAGAGGATGTTGAATTTATTAGAGTATGGAACAGTGTTTTATCTGATTGTTCTCTGAAATTAATGGGTATGTTATTAGAATTCAAATCCAAACTGTTGTCTACTACATCTATTGAAATAGATTCCCTACAAGTAGAACTTATCTCACGTAGAAAGGAGATGCAATTCTGTAAATTTGATAAGATCTTGCAAGAATCCATAGCTGAAGCTAAGAATCTAATTATGGAGGTTAAACACAATAAATATCTTAGGGATTTATCAGACTATGATTCTAACAAAATGTGTATTTGGAACAAAAGACAAAGGTCCAGCTATAGAAGAGATCATAGACAGAAAAAGTTTCCTAAAATAGGCAAGAAAAATGTATATAAAAATCAAAAGAACAGCAATAAATCTAAGAAAGTAACCTTTAATGAGAGTGGAGTCCTCAGGTGAATACTCCAATTCAGGGGATGAAAGGTAGACAGTAGTTAATACAAGATCATCAGAACAAGGGTTGCTGCTTTTCTCCACTAGTGAGGGATTGGAATCTTAATATCTTATGTCTGTGAATAGGGACTCAGAGGGTGGAGATCGAAAACCAAGTACAACTAACATCAGTGATCAATCTGTCTTCGCATCCCCTGAGTGATTTTGAAATAATGGTTTTGTTCCAGCAGAAAATTTTAACCTATTTCAAACACTGGTGGATGTGAACAAATTGATTAGAAATCTCACCCTTAAGAAATATTTCAACAAACCAATTGTTGAGGACAGTTCAGGCTTTAGAAATACAGGTCAGGATTTAACAGAAGGAGACACACCCCTCACATTCCAAGAAATGTGCGATTTGGAGACTTTGGAGACAGGGACAATAGAAAATCTTAACTTCAATTCAAAGTTAAGAGGTCCCGTCTTATCAAGTGCCTCAAAATTCTATCCAATTCAAACTAGGGGCAATATACTAGAAAAGTTCCAAAAGAGAATAGAACATGACCTTACTCAACTTGCATACACGGTCCAAAAAGGAAAACACACTAATTTAACCACTATAGAGTTAACAACACTCAAACAGTTAAAAGAAAATAAGAAGTTGGTAATCAGGTCTGCTGATAAGGGCAGGTCTGTAGTAGTGATGGACAGTAGTTTATTTGTCCAAGAGGCACTACGATAGTTGACAGACCCACCCCAGTACCAGACACTTGATTTCAATCCCTCTTATCGCTTCAAATAGGAGTTAAGTCATCTTATAGATGAAGGTTGTGAGGCAGGTTTTATAGATGCACACACTAGTCAATTTCTTATGGTGGAAAACCCAGTGACCCCAATTTTTTTTTTTTTTTTAAAAGTATTTTTATTGAGGCAAACAAACAGGTACAAAGCAAATACAAATTGAAGGGCAATATCACAAGTAGAAAAAATACAAGAGACTTTGGTTACATAAAGGAATACGCCAATTAGTAGGAAATCACGACTCATCTATCCGTGCCAAAACTCTACCCTTCAATATTACACTGTTACGGTACCAACAGTGTACCAAGGGTTAATACCAGATGAACAATGTCCTGCATAGGGAATCAGCAATTCACAACCCAGCCAGTTTCAGGTTTAAAACAGAATGACTACTTTATTTGAAGGCAGCATACAGATTTATACACCCTGGCTTCAGGTTACAAAGGGCATTGGTTTAACAGTAAAGCAGACATATGAACAATGCATCAAACCTCTAACAATTGTCTATTGACAGGTAAAACAGATTAACATATTAAGTTAATTAACTAGGGAAGAACGTTTACTCAGACAATCTGATGTTGGGCAGTCTAGTTAACATAATCACACAAGGACACAATCAGTTTACCCAGACAGACTCCTGAGACACAATCAGATCTGAAACATACATAGAATACATCTTATTACTGAATATAGGAACAGTTCTTATTAGCTATAAAGTCTTTTATGCCCACTTGGCTTATAGAGTCACAATTGCTCCCACAAGGGGCACTCACACCCTGTACCCATCCTGTATTTATGGATACAGGGTGACATAGACTGTCACACCCGTATGCAAATCTGAAGAAAAGGAAATAATTTTTTGTATCAATGGTTAGACCTCAATTGCCGAGACAAAAATAGATGTATATTAGTGTAGCAGAAAGTTACTGAAAAATACAATGACAGGATGTATCTTCAATTGTAACACCAAGCTGTGATTTCTATAATGGTGGTGTAAATAGTATTACCCTATAGCTGCCTCATGTGCAGAGGAATGCACTGAGGAATGCAGCAGGGAAATCGGTTTACACCCCAGAGGTCAGATAAAGTAAAATAGGTAAAAACAAAAATAGAATATGATGCACAACAACTATAAAAAATATTCAATAGTTAGTGCAACAATTAATTAAATGAGGTGTGATTGGAAAAAATAAAAATAAAGTATTATAGGAATATATCAATGTTGAATATTGTCCAATTAGGTTAAGAACTGAATAGGACTGAAATATTGTAGTAGCATACCACAGCAGAATTAATTATGAAGATTAGGCTTACCGGAGAAACTATTCGTTTGAGAGAGCTGAGTGATACAATGTATCGTTATAGAGCGCTGTGTAGTCCGACTGTGCTGAAGTTGGCGTGTGACGTCACAGCCTCGTGGCTTGCATGAGCGTAATTGTATCCCAGCTGACTGCCGATGCAGTGAAATCCGGAGCAAAGAAAATGACAAAGTGTTAAAGGGCGCTGTGGATAAATAACATAATATAGTTTTACCAAATGCTGAATCGTAGGAAATGTGAACAGTCTTCACTTTGGTAGATTGATCTGGTTGCGTGAATCCGTCTGTTAGGAAACTCAGTACAGAGCAGGAGTTGGCTTGTAGTGTATGAGAGGTATAACTTCAATACTAAGCACTTTGTGAAGTGGGAGGCAACCTTAAATAGGGTGGAGAGGATAAGGTGAGCAGAGAATTAAAGGGATAGTGATTACTGACAGGTAATATGAGAGGAAACCCTGACATAGACATAAGACAGAGTTATGAAAGTACATGGGGTGTCCAGCATATAACATTCCATATTTCCATGCAGTCTCTGGGTATCCTTAAGCCCATGTACCTCCAGCCCAAAGAATGTTCCATAACAGGCCCTCCAATGTACAATGGCGAGATTGGTTTTGTCACATCTCTCCCCTTTTCCAAACAGACTAACAGGGTATCTGACCTCCTGCCGGTCAGTGCCCTGGTTAGTCCAGCAACCCACCCATAAAACACAATTAGTAGTACAGCCCACCCACAATAAATGGTTACTACACCTGAGTACGGGGAAAACTTGTCCATGTCCAGGTACCTCACCACAGCTGTGTGGGGGACTGGTACGCTGAATTGGTGGGTTGCGAGGTGGGCAGAGACCAGCTGTACTCTGCCCGGGTGCCAGCACTACCATGGAAGTAGCCTGGTGGGAGCCTGGTTGCTGGAGGGGGAGACCGACTGTCTCCCCTTTGGATACATAGCTGTGCTGCTGGAGGGGGAGACCAATCGTCTTCCCTTTGGCTAAACGGCCGTGTTGCTGGGGGACAGGACCAACTGTCCCTACCCCTTTTAACGCAGCCTGCCGCTGGGGAATGGAGTCTGGGCTCCCAAAGTCAGGCTCTGCAAAGGACTCCCATAACAAGCCAGGACCATCAAACTCCTCTCCCTCTGGTTTGTCATGCTCGGCTGTCCAGGGTATATAATGTGCCATATACCACCAGAGCGCCTGGTAGGCATGTCAGTTTGCTGGGACAATCCATCTGGATTCCCGTTATGAGAGAGAATTCCTGTCCATACAAACAAGGGTTCAAATTCCTCAGTGCCCAGACCAGGGCCAAACAGTCCTTCAAAATCCCATCAGCTTCTTTACGAGTTTTCTGTACCTGCTCTTTATAGGTATCCACAATCCCTTCATACTGACATAGGGTGCCCTTGAGTTGCTGCACCTCACTATGAGCCAGCGTCAGCTTCTCCTCAAGTGTCGCTAAGTTTGTCTTTAAGGTTTCATGTCCCACTCTCAAGCTGGTGTTTTCTGCAGTCTGTCGGTGCAGCTTGTCTAGCAGAGATTCACGTTCTAAACGTGCTTTTTCCTCTGCGCTCCTCTTCTCCTTCATCAGCGCATTGTAACGGGACCTCCACATATCAATAGCGGATAGAGATTTACTGAGCTCATCGTCCTGGGGCTTAGCAGCAGGTGGGTCAGTCTCTGCTGCATGGATCTGGGCACGGGTAGTCACAGAGTTAACATCAGCGGGACCCATAGGAGCGTAGGCAGAAACAAGGGGGGCCAAGTCATTTCCAAGAAGAACATCAGCAGGTAAGTCCTTCTTGACCCCCACATTCACAGGTCTAGCGCCCACTCCCCAATCCAAATGTACCCTGGCAACAGGTAGGCTGAACACATCGCCCCCTGCTACCCTCACAGCCACAGTGTCTCCAGTGTACTGTTTCTCAGACACCAAGTTCTTTTGAAGCAAGGTCATGGTAGCACCAGTATCCCGTAGACCACTGACCTTCTTCCCATTCACTTTAACCAGTTGCCGGTTATTCCGGTGGGCAGCTTGCATAAGGTCTGCCTCATGTAGGATGCTCCAGCATTCTTGCGCCTCTACGTAGCGGGCCGCAGGCTGAGGATTACGTGGGATTCCGCCGGCGGGTCTTCTCCAGGACTGCGCTTGGTTCGCTGCGTTTAGGGGACACTCTGGTCTTTTGTGCCCTAGTTGCTTACATCTAAAGCACCGAATAGGTTGTGAGTAGCACCGCAAATTGAACAGGGCTCTCTGAGGGTAGTTCGTGGCCGGATGCCGTGTGGTATAGCGGTGCGCCGGGGTTTGGTAACTGGCAGCTGCTGGGGTGACTGGGGGTCTGTACTCCACTCTAGCAGGGGGCTTAGTGGTAGCAGTGTCCAGTTTGCGGGCATCCGTATACTCATCTGCCAAGCGAGCCGCTTCCTGCAGGGTGGAGGGTTTACGGTCCCGAACCCACTCTCGAACTCCTGCGGGTAACTTGTCGAAGCAATGTTCCAACAGGAATAGCTGCAGCACCTCTTCCCCAGATATGGCTTGGCACCCCGCTATCCAGTGAGCTGCTGTGCGGTGCACCTTACATGCCCACTCAAGGTAGGAATCTCCAGCTAATTTAACAGTGTCTCTGAACCGCCTCCGGTATGCCTCCGGTGTAACCGCATACCTGGAGAGCAGAGCCTCTTTTACAGTATTATAATCCCTGACTTCCTCATCTGGAATGGCACGAAAAGCCTCTCTGGCCCGGCCGGATAATTTTCCAGATAATATCGTGACCCAGTCCTCTGCGGGTACCTTGTGTAGTGCACATTGCCTCTCAAAATCCGCAAGGTACCCATCAATCTCTCCTTCTGTTTCCAGGAAGTTTTTAAAAGCTGCAAAATTTACTTTTCTCTTTTCCATCTTAGTCAGTATTGTAATAATCCCCCTCTTCCTGAGGTTACTGGCTTGTGTAGTTGCTTTTCTGGGCGATAAGGTTCATTCCGTCGCTGCCACCAATGTTACGGTACCAACAGTGTACCAAGGGTTAATACCAGATGAACAATGTCCTGCATAGGGAATCAGCAATTCACAACCCAGCCAGTTTCAGGTTTAAAACAGAATGACTACTTTATTTGAAGGCAGCACACAGATTTATACACCCTGGCTTCAGGTTACAAAGGGCATTGGTTTAACAGTAAAGCAGACATATGAACAATGCATCAAACCTCTAACAATTGTCTATTGACAGGTAAAACAGATTAACATATTAAGTTAATTAACTAGGGAAGAACGTTTACTCAGACAATCTGATGTTGGGCAGTCTAGTTAACATAATCACACAAGGACACAATCAGTTTACCCAGACAGACTCCTGAGACACAATCAGATCTGAAACATACATAGAATACATCTTATTACTGAATATAGGAACAGTTCTTATTAGCTATAAAGTCTTTTATGCCCACTTGGCTTATAGAGTCACAATTGCTCCCACAAGGGGCACTCACACCCTGTACCCATCCTGTATTTATGGATACAGGGTGACATAGACATAAGACAGAGTTATGAAAGTACATGGGGTGTCCAGCATATAACATTCCATATTTCCATGCAGTCTCTGGGTATCCTTAAGCCCATGTACCTCCAGCCCAAAGAATGTTCCATAACAGGCCCTCCAATGTACAATGGCGAGATTGGTTTTGTCACATACACCTCATTTTCTTACTGTATCTGCTTAGTGTCTTCAATGCGACGGAGATCCACCCCAGGGATCTGACACTTAAAGTATAATTGAAGACACATCATTAATAAAGAATTACCATATAAAGAGTTAAGAAAACTGCAAACTTGAACTAAACCTGTCTAGACAGCTACAAAAATATTAAAGATTACAAGATATAACACAGTGACATGTATGGAATATAGACAATATGTAAATACAAGTTGGTCAGATGTGAGCGTGAGAAATAACAAGTTCAGTCCAGGTCACATAAAGAGAATCAGTAAACAAACATATATTAAGTCAGCTTCAGGTTCGAGGGTAATTAAGAATAGAAAGGAATCTTTCAATTACTAGGACCTAAAGAACCTATCCCGGCTCTTCAGGCTGGGCAGAGACTACCTAACTCTGCGAAACAGGAATGCGGATTGGAAGGCAATCAACCTTTACCGCATAAGAATAATGAGGGGGGGAAAAGGGGGGGATATTCATGTATTAATGCACTCCTGCGTTGTTAGCTTAGATACCACTATGACTGTGATCAAGTGGAGGGGATATATATAGGGATACTCAGGAACCATAGGAAAGTATATTAACCCCCGTCCAGGTACTCCTGATCTCACAAATGATTTCACTCAAAAGCACACTGAGCCTCAAGTAACACGTAAGGTTAATATATAGTATAGCCCCGCATGTCTAAAGACCTCTGCACTGCAGCCAAAACCCATATGGAAACCCTAGAATTATCTATTTCTCACTAGGTCAATCTCAATAAAATATTGTTTACTCTAATATAGTTGGGTTTGTGACTTTTCATTTTAAACCAAAGGATGGGTAACGGGTCACAGGTTATTCAAACATAACTCCACAATGTGGGGCAGACTAAGAGATATAAAAAAGCTCATGTGCAGTATTAGACTGAGATGGTTGGCATGCATGTGTACATTTTTATTTTAAATGTTGTATGGGGCATATCCCCCCCCACACTGATTTCACTCATCAAACTAAGCAGATTGCATTTATAGGACCTAACTTGTATCATGGACTCTCTTCTAGGCTGAGATATTATAGCATGACCCATATACTGGTTACTGTCTTCCATCGAGTACTCTCATGTTAGGAAGGCAGGAGGCACATATGTAACATACATTTAAACACTGGAGGGAAGGGGAAAGGGGAAAAAAAAAAAGAAAGAAAAAAAAAAAGGGGGGGGGGGATGAGCAATAGATTGAGGATATTATTTTCAACATCAGAAACATATTAATGAGGGGGATCAAGGGGGCGGAAAACACCCCAACTACACAATAAACTTATAGTAAAAATTAGTAAGATGACGCACAGCTAATATGTGAGTCTTGTCAGCCTCTGACTCCCCACCCCTATCCCAAGATATATATGATATGATAAAATCGGAGGCTTAAGTTGCACAGACCAGTACAGTTCAGTACTATTATAGAATGTTTAAACATGAGCGTATTGAATAAGACATACAGTATATTATAAATTTCCAATCCTGAAATGTATAGGGAGCCCATCCAAGTTCAGACCTCGTGGCTTCATACAAACAGGCTCCCCACACCTAGGTACGATCGCTACCCCCACACCACAAACCCGTGCCATATATACAAAAAAATGGGTGCACAAAAGAGGTAAATTTGTAGGTGTCCACCCTGTCTCAGTTGCTTTACATTTATGAGAGCAAAATCCTCCGCTTCAACTAAAGCAGCCAAGGCAACAGTGTTCAAGACTCAGTGCGGGGTAAACGGCAGGGACCAAGAGATGTACTAGTCTCGAGCAGACCGCATCCCCGTTTGTGACCAATACCTCACCGACTCCGACTGGATCATGAATGTCAGACAGCCAAGTGCCCCCAAGCAGTCTGGTCCTAAGCTGCAGGGTTATGCCCAGATTTAAAGCGGCTGTGGGACTCAGGTCTGTAGAATGGCGGTAGACCACTTTCTCCTTACTCACGTCGGCAGTGTCATGTCCGCGGGCGCTGGCCACACACTAGCCCACATCTCCACCAGTAACCTTAACTGCTTCCGTTGCCTCACTGCTATAAGCGGGGGCTTCTTTGTTCACATAGACACTGTGCTTGAGTGCCCATAGGTCACGATGCAGCCCACCAGGTGATCCACTAGCGCTGCCAAAGCTATCCACCTCAGCTACAGCCTGCGGTCGTGTCTCCTGAGGGTGGGTAGGCATATCAGGAGCTTCCGCCATGTTTAGCTGCATGATGTCGAGCTGCACTCTGGGGTTTGTCTCCTCTTTCACAGCAGGCTCATGTCGCCTTACACCGGTGTGTTCCGCTTCTACAGTTGCTATTAGGGAGTCAGATCTATTGAGTATCAGCAGCTCATGCCTCGCAAACAAGGCTTGAAGCTCAGAAAAGATGGCTCCCTCCATGCTTTTGATGAGATCTTCAGCACTGAAAAAGGCTGCAAGCTTGTAATCATTAGGTCCCCAGCTAAAGTCCTCAGCAGTATCCCACTGCAGGGTGCAATTATCTTTAGGATCCTATTGGAAATCTTTCTAGAAGTTAGATTAATATAGTTTAAAGCAAATAAATTCAGGAGCCTCTTGCTTCTTCGGCTACAGGCTCCGCCCCCCCAGTGACCCCAATTTTTAATTTTCTGCCCAAGGTCCATAAGTCTATTGAGGATGTTAAAGGCAGACCCATCATCAGTGGTATAGGCTCTATGTTTGAGCCCCTTTCCCAGGGGCTGGATGCTGTTTTGCAGCCATTGATTAAGAGGCTACCTAGCTACCTCAGAAACACCAAGCAGCTTTTATTAGAGATGGACGATTTTCATTGGCAGAAGGGATATGGTTGGTTGACTATGTCTCCTCCCTGTATTCCTCTATCCCACATAACAAGGGATTGGAAGCAATGAGCTTTTGTCTTCAGAGGTTTACTGACTTCGATACCAATTTCCGCACATACATACTGCAAGTGACACAGTTTTTATTAATTCATAACACATTTTCATTTGAAGGTGTTCACTACCTGCAGAGATGTGGGACAGCTATGGGGGCCAAGTTTGCCCCCTCTTACGCCAGCCTGTTCATGGGTTGGTGGGAGCTGTCCCACATCTTATCATGTGATGAGCAGTGGAAAAGTAAGATAGTGTACTACAGAAGGTATATAGATGACCTTTTGGTCAATTGGAAGGGTACAGAGCTTGAGGCCAATAGTTTTGTACTATCACTTAATGATAATAAAATTGAAATTAAATTTACACATGAGTTTGGCGGAGAAAGCACAAACTTTCTAGATGTCACTATGATGGGTATGTATGAAAGTGGAGTTACCACCAAAGTGTACAGGAAGCCAATTGCATGTAATACTCTCCTCCATGCCCAGAGTAGCCATCCAAAGTGAGTCTTTAAATCTGTCCTGAAAGGACAATTTATTAGACTCAGGAGAAATTGTACTTTGGATGACGAATTTGAGAAACAATCCCTGGAATTAGAGGAGAGATTCTGCAAAAGGGGCTACAAGAGAAGTGAAATTAGAGCTTCTACAATGAATATAGCAGCGACTAATAGGAAAGAATTCCTAAAACCAAAGAGAGAAGTGAAAGAAAGATTTGAAGGGGTGCCCTTCATAACAGAAGACAATATCATCAAGTGTGCAATATTGTCAGGAAACACTTCACTATGTTGAAGGCCGATGATGGGTTAGTTGATGTGAGAACAAAAGGTTGTAGATATGCACCTACACAGCTAAAATCAGAAAACCCTGATAACTCATCTTGGCTGAAATTCAAAGGCGCATACAGTATAAGTGCAGCTATGCACAATGCATAGCGTGTGAATATTTACAACAAGGAGAGGGTTTTACCAGTACAGTTACCGGAGAGAAATTTAAAAATTTCTCTTGCCTTAAATGTTGATTGAATTATGTGGTATATCTCCTGACCTGCATTGTTTGTGGGGTACAATATACAGGCCTCACTACAAGGGAAACCAGAGAAAGGATTAGGGAGTATGTTGCCAATATAAAAGTTGGTAAACTGACTACACCCCTTGTACAGCATTTTAAACAGGTACACTGCAAAAGTGTTAATTCCTTAAGGTGGACCATAGTGGAAATGGTTAGATGCAAGGAGAGAGGAGGAAACAGAGACAAATTGCTAGCTAAGAGGGAGGTTTTTTTTATACACAGGCTCAGGACAAGAGTTCCAGATGGATTAAACTCAGAATATGATTTTATTAATTTCTGGGAATAAGGGTCCTGATACTGTGTATTCATTAGCAGCTTGACTGCTGATAATCTCTCTCTCTCTCTCTCTCTCTCTCTATACTTTAATGTATGATATACGTAGATGGAGATGCAAATTAGGGTATATTGTTGGGAATCCTAGTTTATCCTAGCAGAATATCTCTAAGTTTTATTCATGAGGTGTATTAGAAAGTGGTTAAAGATGTAACAATGTTGTCAAAGGGACGCAATTTATGTACTATATATGTAACATTGTATAGTTGTAGCCAAAGAAACAATTTATAAATACAATTTGTCATGAGATGCAGGACATATGCAGGACACAGCAATGATGGTACAACTCTATTTTATTGCAGAGCATAACAATACACATCTAGTCAGGTTGATTGTACTAAACTAACTGCGACACAGACACCGGACCTAAGCCCTGCCCACATACTAGTGACATCCATCCTGCTCTCATCACATCTTCCCCTTTTTCAAAGGCAAAGCATACATTTGCATATGATAAATAACAAGGTACACCAACAGGGTATACAACAACATTTTTGTTTTTGAACATTATAAAAACAGATAGATAAGAAAACATGAACAAATAAATTACATCCTGACTTGGACATCGGGGTAGACTACCCTAGTCCACAGTGACCATGGGATTATTCTGCCCATACTTCCGGTCACTGTTCTAGCTAAAGTCAGTCCCTGTATCGGGCCGGAAGTTTCACCACTCTTCCGCTTGATGTAACTTTGCATGAACTGTCCTCTGATACAGAAGATGGTGAACAAGAGTCTGCTGGAGGCAAAGATATATCCCCGCTGTGATCTTGCTGAGGGGAAGGCACCTCTCTTAGAACAGGGGATCCCACCGGCGGTGGTACTGAGGTATCCGGTTCCAGACTCTCAGGTACAGGCTGAAGATGTCTTCGGTTACGGCGTGTAACCGTCCCTCCCTCTGTAAGGACTGTGTAAGACCTTGGTTCTGGAGAGCGGCCCACTACCGTAGCAGGCGTCTTCCATTTCTTCTCATCATCCAGTTTAATTCTGACACTTTGGCCCGCTTTCAGTTCCTGTAAAGGCCTGACAGAATGTCTCCTGTCGTAGAAGAAACAATAACCCTTTTTGGCCTCTTCATCCCTCCTAAGGACTTCGTCCCGAGGAACAGGGCCAGGCGGCTTGAAGACACCCACTGAGGGTAAAGTGGTGCGAATCTGGCGTCCTAGCATCAGCTGTGCCGGACTAAACCCGGTGGCTTGAATGGGCGTCGCCCTGTATGACAAGAGGGCTAGGTACGGCTCAGATTGCTTTAGAATGAATTTTGTTGTTTGAACTGCCCTTTCAGCCATTCCGTTGGCCTGCGGATAATGTGGACTTGACGTGGAATGTACAAAATCATATTCCCTGCTGAAAGCACTGAACTCTGTAGAAGCGAACTGCATACCATTATCACTCACCAGCTCCATTGGAATGCCCCAGCGGGCGAACAAGCTCTTCAGGCGAATGATAACGGCCTGACTTGAGATATCATTCAGGGGAGCAATTTCCAAATACCTGGAATAGTAGTCAATCACAACAAGAAACTTTTTCCCGTGCAGTTCACACAAATCAGCAGCTATTTTCTGCCACGGCCCCGCAGGCAGCGGAGTAGACATCAAGGGCTCCCTACTCTGAGTAGGCCGGCGTTCCCGGCAAAAGGCACATTTAGACACGTGATTTGCAATGTCGGAGCTGATCCCAGGCCACCACACAGCTGTAGCTGCCCTTTCTCTGCACTTTGTAATGCCTAAGTGGCCATCGTGAATCCTGTTTAACATCTCCTTCCTCATGCTGACAGGAATTACAATGCGGTCTTGGAACAGCACCAACCCCTCCAGCTCCGTGAGCTGTGACCTCTCTGGCTGGTAAGCATTTAAAGACATCCAGGCTGCCCGGCTCTCTGGCCAGCCTTCTTTTATGTACCTTATAACTTCTTGCAGATCTGTGTCCAAATATGTCTCTTTCTTTATCTCTTCCAGTTTCCTTGAAGAAATGGACTTAGAGGCCAGAACTGAATCAACATACACCTTCACATCCGATTCCGTGGAGGATTCTTCAGCAGCAGCCAGCGGGAGCCTGGATAGTGTATCTGCCTGAACACTGAACCTGAGCAGTCTCATTAAAAGTCTCTGGCATCTCAAGGGTGTTTTGTCAATGTCATAAGAATTGATTAGAGGGACTAGCGGTTTGGTCAGTTTCCAGACTAAATTTCTCCAAACCCACTAGATAACGCTGAAAGCGCTCACAGGCCCAAACTGCAGCCAGGCACTCTTTCTCAATTTGAGCGTATTTTGACTCTGCAGCCGTCAGTGTGCGGGAACAGTAGGCGATGGGCTGTAGTTTGTTGTCATTCAGCTGCAGGAGTGCAGCCCCCAACCCATAACTGCTTGCATCAGCACTAACCACAGTCTTTTTTGAAGGGTCGTAGAACCCCAGCACTGGGGCAGACCCCAGCAGGGACTTGGCATGCAGGAACGCTTTTTCTTGTGAGGGTCCCCAGACCCAGGCAACATCTTTCTTAAGCAACTCTGTGATAGGGTGTAAAACTGTAGATAAATCTGGAAGAAACTTGCCCACGTAATTTACAAGGCCCAATATCTGTCTCAGCTCATGTACATCAGAAAGGCTTTTCATCTGTTCAATAGCCCGAATTTTCTCGGGGTCCGGCTTGATGCCATCCCCGTTGATGATATGCCCAAAGTAGCATAATTCAGTTTTCCTAAAATTACATTTTTCTTTATTCAGCTTCAGCCCAGACTCTTTGATAGCCTGCAGCACACAACTCAAACGCTGATCATGCTCCTCCACTGTAGACCCATACACTAGAATGTCGTCCATGACGACCGCTGTGCCCACGTGGCCACTCAGGAAAGAACTCATTTCCCTTTGAAAGATTTCAGGAGCGGAGGATATCCCAAAGGGGAGTCTGCAGAAGCAGAACCGACCTACCGGTGTGATAAAGGTAGTCAGTCTGCGGCACTTTGGATCCAGGGGGATCTGCCAAAAGCCGCTAGAAGCATCTAATGTGGAAAAGAACTTCGCCCCAGCCAACTTCGGGGCTATATCTTCCAATGTCGGCAGCACAAATTTCTCCCTCTTCACTGCCTCATTCAACCTTTTCAGGTCCACACAGATGCGCACCTTTCCGTTTTTCTTTGCAACTGGAACAATAGGGGCGCACCAATCAGTTGCTTCAACAACCTCTTCAATAACCCCCATAGACTTCATGCGCATGAGCTCTTTCTCCACTTGAGGCATGAGCGGGAACGGAATTCTACGAGGAGTAGAAATACTGTATGGGACTGCGTCACTTTTAAGTGCTATACGGACAGGTTTGCAGTTCAGTAGGCCCAACTCGCCAAACATATCTTCAGAGATCTCATTCACTCTGGCCACGAGGCCCAAGTCACAAGCTGCTTTTCTGCTCAATAAACTGTTAACACACTGACCTCGGATCACATGCACCCACATGGTGAACTTCCTTTGTTTGTACTCACAGCTGGCAAGAAATTTCCCCACACAATCAATACGGCCACCAGGACTATGGACATTTGTAGTAATCTTCGCCAGCTGGGGCAGTTTCATGAATTCAGCAAAAGACATTACAGTGATATCTGTTCCTGTGTGAATCTTAAAATCAACTTTGGCTCCCATTACAGTAAAAGTAACTTTCCAATCTTCCTCTGAGCTTGTCCGTTCCACAACAGACCCCACAAAAGACACTTCCTGACCCTCCTGGTCACTGTCCACCTGCATCTCCTTAATGTATTCAGTTTTACACACCACTTCAAAATGGCCTATTCTGTCACATTTTCTGCATCTTTTATCTCTGGCCGGGCATATAGCACTCTGATCATGAGCCCGGTAGCACCGTGTGTATCGGCCATGTTGCGCCCATCCACTTCTAGGCTTTTCCAGTACTTTAGGTCTACCGCTCACACTGTGCCTTTCACTAGTAATTTTCCTAGACTGTTGCACTTCATCCACAATACTCTCAGACCTCAGATCAGCACTTTGCTTTTTCACCAGTTCACTCTGGCGGGCCATCCTAATAGCCCCGTCTAACGTTAAATCAGGCTCTAACTGCAGCTTCAGGGAGACTTCAGCATCTGCAATTCCAATAACTATTCTGTCTCTGATTTGCTCTTCTTTAGCAACACCAAACTCACAGAATTCAGCTAAGTCATACAGGCTGCGCACAAATGACTCCACAGATTCTCCCACACGCTGATTACGTTTGTGAAAACAAGCCCTCTCATGAATCACATTTCTTTTAGGCACAAAGTGGGCACTGAGTTTATCCATAACTATATCAAAGTTAACTTCTTCCCCTTCTTGGAAAGTAAAAGCATTGAACACTGGCTCTACATCTTTCCCCATGGAGTATAAAAGAGAATTAAATTGTACTTCACCACTCTCCTTGTTCAGTTTGGATGCAATCCTGAAGCGCTGAAACCGCTGACGCCATGTGGGCCAAGCTGCAGGCTGAGAAAAGTCAAAAGGCTCAGGTGGGGTAAACTTTAACATTGCAATCGATCAGGAACAGAAGCGCAGTCCAGAACTTCTGACACCATGTCATGAGATGCAGGACATATGCAGGACACAGCAATGATGGTACAACTCTATTTTATTGCAGAGCATAACAATACACATCTAGTCAGGTTGATTGTACTAAACTAACTGCGACACAGACACCGGACCTAAGCCCCGCCCACATACTAGTGACATCCATCCTGCTCTCATCACACAATTGGTAAAATCTTTTCTGAGCAATTGAATTGTATAAAACCTTAGTAATATTAACCAGTTTTTTTATGTTGTTTCTTACTAAGTGTCTAATACTTTTGTATTTTAAATTTGTATTTTATAAGGCAACTTTGATTAAATTTTTGTATGGATATATTCATATATACATATTTATTGATATTCATGTCATGACTTATTCACCTCGGTTATTCTAATTAGCTGTTTAAGTGTTTGATATTTCACAATTTTGTAAGTTTTTGCTAAAACACAGTTGTAATTTAAAAAATGTAAAAAAAATTTAAATTCTGTGGAAAGTTGCATTTTTAGCAATAATGAGTGTGTCTTAAGCTCCGCTCCAAGAAGAAAAGGTGTGTTTTTAACCCAATCAGTTTGTCCTAACAGGTATAAAAAGACAATGGGAATCTGAGACTGTAGCTACGATTATGGCCCTTTGAGCCGAAACGCGTCAGCAGACAGTCCTTGGAGTGGAGCTTACACCACTCACATCACTTGATCCAATATGTTTGCTTTTCTTCTGCCAAAAAAGATTTTAAGAATTCTTCAACAATAAAATTTCCCTTATCTACAATCCGGCTACGAGTGCATCCTGATTTTTGTACTGCATTGTTTTTTTTTTAGATTAGGGATTTATTGGGCACTCTTAAAAGAGCGGAATGCCCTTTTAAGGGCAATGCCCATACAATTGCCCCATTAGGGGCAATGGGTAGTTTAGGTTTTTTTAGTGTTAGGTTTATTTATTTTGGTGGATTTGGTGGGTGGGGGGGTTTTACTGTTAGGGGGGACTTAGATTTTTTTTTAAATGCAAAAGAGCTGTTTAATTTAGGGCAATGCCCTACATAAAGCCCTTTTAAGGGCTATTGGTAGCTTAGCATTAGATTAGGGGGTGTTTTTATTTGGGGGGGGCTTTTTATTTTCATAGGGATTAGGTTTAATTTTCTTTATTTTTGATAATTTGCTTTATTATTTTATGTAATGTTAGACTTTTTTATTTTTGTAATCTTAGATTAGTTTAATGTTATTTTTTATTTTTAAGTAATGATAGCTTTTTTATTTTAATTGCAATTTAGTATTTTTTAATTTAGGTAATTGGGGTTAATTTAGGGGGTGTTAGGTTAAGGGGCTTAGTAATTAAATGAGTTATTTGCATTGTGTGTGTTTGGCGGATTAGGAGTTAATAGGTTAATTAGGGTACTTGTGTTGTGGGTGGTTGGCGAATTAGGGTTTTATTAGCATTATTGCATTGTGTGGGTTTGGAGGTTTAGGGGTTAATAGTTTTATAAGGTTTGTTGCGATGTGGGTTAATGGTGGATTAGGGGTTAATAGTTTTAATAGGTACTTTGCAATGTGGGTTAATGGCAGATTAGGGGTTAATACATTTATTAGGTAGTTTGCGATGTTGGGGTTGGCGGATTTAGGGGTTAATACTTTTATTAGGTAGATCACAATGTGTGTAAATGGCGGATTAGGGGTTAATAGTTTAATTAGACATATTGCGTTGGGTGGGGTTGTCAGTTTAAGGGTTAATATTTTTATTATTAGTTCCGATGTGGGTTTCATGGTGGATATAGGGTTTTTTTCGTTTCAGGTTTATTTTTGGGAGGTGGGTTAGACTTTTACAGGATATTTGATATTTATTTTTATTTTCTTACGCTAATTTCTGAACATCGCTAGTTTATCCGACTTAAAGGGACACTGTACCCAAAAATTTTCTTTCGTGATTCAGATAGAGCATGACATTTTAAGCAACTTTCTAATTTACTCCTATTATCAAATTTTCTTCATTCTCTTGGTATCTTTATTTGAAATGCAAGAATGTAAGTTTAGATGCCGGCCCATTTTTGGGGAACAACCTGTGTTGTCCTTGCTGATTGGTGGATAAATTCATCCACCAATAAAAAAGTGCTGTCCAGAGTACTGAAACAAAAAAAATAGATGCCTTCTTTTTCAAATAATGATAGCAAGAGAACGAAGAAAAATTGCTAATAGGAGTAAATTAGAAAGTTGCTTAAAATTGCATGCTCTTTCTGAATTACAAAAGAAAAAAAATTGGTTACAGTGTCCCTTTACGGCACTTTATGAACTGCTGGCAGGGTTTATGTGATACCCCGATGTGCGAGGTAAAATTACGGGCGGCACGGGTTTCAGCAGTTATGCTGAAGCTTGCGCCACATATGTAATCTCACCCACAGTCGGGTTAGTGCACATGCGAATTTAGTTATTGAAATATTACAAATAAAATATTTAAAAAAAATAATATAAAATATTAAAAATTATTAAACATACTGTAAAATATTCTAAATAATTCATAGACTATATTTATATATTTTACAGTATGTTTATACATTTTTAATGATTTATATTTTAATTTTTTCATGTGTGCTAACCCGATGTGTTAAGATCTAGATTAATAAACGAGATGCGCAAAATGCATATTTTACATTCCTTTGTTCTTCACATAGAAAATAATGTACTTTTTATTATTAAATATATATTTCTATATAGATATGTAGGCTCCGCCCCCACATACTCTGCATTTTATTGGATTATATTTGCTTTTTTCTGAGGGCTGTGGAATTAATCTTTCTTTGTATAAAGATTTTCTTTAAAACCATGTGAAATAGAAAATGGATCGCTATTCAAAAGGTGTTTGTCTAAACCTGTATGATACAATGATTATAGTGCAGAAAATTACTATAAGGTCCCTTTTAACCTTTTTTATTTCACTTTTTTCATGAAAAATAAAGATATTCAACATGCTCCTTTATTTGATATTTTTTTGCATATAGTGTCCCCAGCGATATGTCTGTTTTCTGTGTAAATCCTACAGTGTAACACTAACAGTGAATAAATGTAAATTACTGGAACTACGAGTTAACTGATGAACCAATCTGAGTTGTAGGATAAAACGTCTCACAGCTAACTGCCAGCCTAGCCCCCAAGTGTAACAAAGTAATCAGAACAAGCGTCTGTGCTTGTGATTAGGTGAACAGCTACAGATCTGTTCAGTACTAAAACCAGCTCTTTATATCAACACAATTACTAACTCCATTAGCTATTATGTCTTATGAAGCAACAAAATGATGGAGTTTGTCAATACAGTCTTCAAATACTGTGTTTAATGCTCCTGGGTAATTTGCAGCAAGCCATAATCTTAAATACCAGATATATAGTTAAAGGTCATAGATGCAGATGAATAATACATTTTCCATTTTTAAACGTTAAAATGTAAATGATAAAATGTATCCAACTAAAACAATCAATCTTACACAAACATAAGAATTGATTTATTATTTTGGTAGGTCTGAGCTATATAGCACAATATAAATAATAACAATAATAATATTGTATTCCGATACAGTTTATTGACTTAATATGCTTTTTATGACTTGTTTAAAGGGACAGTCAAGTAAAAAAAAAAAAACTTTCATGATTTAAATAGGGCATATAATTGTAAACAACTTTCCAATTTACTTTTATTACCAATTTTGCTTTGTTCTCTTGGTATTAGTTGAAAGCTAAACCTAGGAAGTTCATATGCTAATTTCTTAGACCTTGAAGGCCACCACTAATCTGAAAGCATTTTGAGAGTTTTTCACAACTAGAGGGCGTTAGTTCATGTGCTTTATATAAATAACATTGAGTCCAGGCACGAGAAGCTCCTAGGAGTCAGCAAAAGAACTAAAATAAAGGGGCAGTTTGCAGAGGCTTAGATACAAGGTAATCACAGAGGTAAAAAGTGTTATAATATAACTGTGTTGGTTATGCAACACTGGGGAATAGGTAATAAAGGGATTATCTACCTTTTTTAAACAACAAAAATTCTGGTGTTTACTGTCCCTTTAAGTTCCAATTGTCTCTATATGACCTCCTATATATATCAGTACTCACCTTTGCCTGCCAAATACCTTGTTGGGGGGGGGGAGTGAAGGTAAATGATAAGCCTTATAACATCGCTCAAAATTCCACATCACTTATGGTGTCATTTACCTTGGCCAGACCCAGCTAAGCAATCATCTGGAGTATGGCAGAATAGATTGGTTGTTCTCTTGAGAAGCTTGTGGAGGAAACAGGTCAAAGACAGCTTGTGGTGGGCTGTGGTTATTTATGAGGGTTGCGCTATTAGATGTGTTGGTGCTTATGTGAGAGTGCTGCAACTATAATGTTAGGAGAACCGAGGTTGTAATGTTCAGTGGTGGGTTTCATACAGTTATACAGTTAATAATTATGGTGAGGACCAGACAGTTTAGGATTAATAGGGCTAGGGGGTCTAGATAGTTTAATATTAGTAATGATGCATCCCAGTAGTTTAATGTTAATAATGTAAGTGGTCCTGATGGTTTAGGATTAATAGTTCTGGAACTTCCATTCAGCTTATAGGTAGTAGTTAACACCATGCCCCCAGGATAATCACAGTAAGGGTTAGATTACAAGTGGCATGCTATTTAGCGCTCCCGCTCGAGTATAAACATTGCTAGACGTAATCTTTTTGCACGCACGTTTTAGCACGCTTATTACAAGTTGAAAGTAAATAAAACTTTTTTGTGGAAACGAAACCCAATGCGCGCTAACCAAAGGACTTTGGATAGTGCGACCGCTCTGACTTATTATCCCTATAGATTTCAATGGAGAGTGCAGAAGAAAAAAAACACTTACCGCTTAGTAAAATATGCATATATATTCTATGGATTTTTTTTAGTACATCTATAATAATGATTAATTATTAATATTTTATATTTAATAAATACATAACGCAACCTAAAGGGACATGAAACCCCAAAAAATTATTTTATGATTCAGATAAAGCATACAATTTTAAACAACTTTGTAATTTACTTCTATTATCTCATTTTCTTTGTTCTATAGGTATCCTTTGTTGAAAAGCTTACCTAGGTTTGCTGCGAGCTAGCTACTGATAGGTGGCTACACAAATAAAAGTCTTATCATTGGTTTATAGATTTGTTCTGCTTGTTCCCAGTAGTGCATGCTGCTCCTTTATCAAAGGATACCAAGAGAATAAGGAAAATATATACTAAAAGTAATTTAGAAAATTGTTTAAAATTGCATGCTCTACCTTAATTGTGAAAGAAAAAATGTAAGTTTCATGTTCCTTTAACCCCTTAAGGACTGGGCATTTCAGACATGTTTAGCATTTTTTTTATATATATTTTTTTTTTTTTTTATTGAGGTTTCAAAAAAAAAAAAAAAAATAACAAGGTTGTTACATACAAAATTTCAGTTGTACATATTAGAGCAAAAAATATGATTCTCAAATATTCTGAAAAAAAAAAAAAAAAAAGAGGAGAAAAAGAAGAAATTGTTCCCCTTTCCCTCCTCTCCCCTGATGCCTGGTATTTCCAATCTTATTATGTTGAAACAAAATTAATCATAATACATTCTTATGTCGATATTTAAATTAAAAACCAACAATACAAAAATACCAACAATAAAAAAAAACCTATTCACTTCTGGGATACTACGGTCCTAAAAATTAAATAAACACTGCTATTGTATCCCTGATAAATTGTTCAAAATAAACCTCATATCTCCTATTTTCATCTGTAAATAAGAAGAGGACCTAACATAAAATAGAATAAAAAGCAAAAAATAAAAAGCACATACTGAACCTCTAGCCATCATAACTAAATTGGAAGACACAACTTCCTGTACTTATACCTAATCTCGTATAACTATCCTTCCTGTTCAGCGCCTATCCACTATGTTTGTTGATTTTGGCGTAGTCAAGTCATAAAGTAAGGGGGGGGGAGGAAGGGAGGGGGAAAGAGGGGTAAAGAAGAAAGAAAAGGAGGAAGAAGGAAGAGAAAAAAAAAAAATTTCTTCTCCTCTCTCTCTCTCCCCCCACCCCGAAACCGTGGTTGAACACTACCTCATATCTGTATCATCCGATAATCCCTCACCCCGAACACAGAGCACTAAAGCCAATATGCGGGGAGAACCTCACCGGCAACCAGCATCATAAAATTAATATTATTTTTTAGGGGTGAAACAAATTGAATCTGTTCCCTCTGGGGCCATGCTAGAATTACCCTCTTCCACTTATCAAAAAAGAGCCTGTAGACTTTCTCAGTGCCTCCGGTTAGGAGCTGTCTTTCAATAATCATGTGTAGTTTAATAAGATTACCGAACTCCCCTATCGTCGGGGCTTCAGGAGCTCCCCATTTCCGAAATATCATATGCCGAGCGGCCAGGATAGCCATATTAATTAGTTGTCCCTCCCCTCTGTAACGCCCATATTCTTTTAGAAGAAAAATGTATCTTAATTGAAGAGCGCATTCCTGTTGTATATACCTGTTCACCCAAAATTGTACCTTGCTCCAAAATTGTCCTATTTTTGGGCAATCCCATATACAGTGCTGCAAATCAGCTCCCTCTCTACCACATTTAAAACAATTTCCCTTGGCCCCGTTTTGCTTCCACTTGCTCATTCTCATAGGGGATAAATAAAAATTGTTTAGGATCTTTACATGTGATTCTTTCCAACTCACTACTCTTGTCGCTGCCTCAGCCAATTTAATACTCCTTTCAATGTCTTCCACTTGTACAGTATTGATATATTTTGAGAGAAACATTTTCCTTTGATCAAGATGCTCTTTATCTTCTATCCTTAATAAGTATTTATACCAGTATGATATAGATCTCTTCCCAGCAACGTATAATTTCACTCCTAAATCAATTCCTGGATCCCATACCATCCTATGCGATTGTAGTTTCTCCGAAAGATAACTTCGTGCTTGTAAGTAAGCAAAGAATGTTTTAGTCGGTAGCTGGTATTGTTCAGCTAACATCTCAAATGTCTGTATCGCTTGTCCTTCACTTTGGGCTAACTGTAGAAAATAGCGTAACCCTTTTGCAGACCAGATTTTAAAGGCCAGATTATTATTCATCCCGGGTGTGAAATCAGGGGTTCCAATGAGCGGTAGATATTTAGATATGTATATCTCTTGACCAGCTAATCCACAGAATTTCTGCCATGCACGAACCACATTGGAAAAAGTCAGCAATGAACTAACATTGCAGGGCAATTTCCTATGCGGATAATGTAAGATTGCTTTAAGATCAAATGGATTCACCAGGGAGGATTCCATATCATAATAAGTCAGACAGTTGGCTTCCGTTAGCCAATCAATACCAAATTTCATAAGGGCTACTATATTATATTTTACAATGTCTGGTAAAGCCAAGCCTGCATATCTTTTACTTTGGACCAACTTCTTGATCGCAATCCGACCTTTTTTCCTACCCCATATAAAATGTGCGCATGTACTATTGAATCTTGCAATATCACGTCTGCTAATCCACAGCGGTAAATTTTGCATTAAAAACAATAATTGGGGGAAAGCAATTGTTTTAATTAGGACTATTTTTGCAGAGAGCGAGAGATATTGGATCTTCCACTTGCCTAATTTCCCTTCTAATTTGTCAAAATAATCCCCATAATTAAGACTATACCATTCTTTAGGATTCTTACTTATTTTTATGCCGAGGTAATTTAACGAATTTACCACTTTAAACCCGTGTTGCGTCGAACTTGTTCTTGTTTGGTTTATCCAGAGCAACTCTGACTTTTGCTTATTCATTCTATAACCCGAGAATGTGGAAAAATTATTAATAACTGCCAAGCATTTAGGAATACTTTCTTTCGTATTCTGTAGAAATAACATAATATCATCGGCATATAAAGAGATTACAACTTTATGCCCCCCACATTCAATTCCCGTTAGTTCTTGTCTAAGGTGAATAGCCAGAGGTTCTAGCGCTAGATTAAAAAGTAAGGGCGACAGGGGACACCCCTGTCTAGTCCCTCTCTGCAACGTTATAAACTGAGATAGTTCACCATTGACTAATAGTTGAGACCTAGGATAGGCATAAATCTTTTTAATTAGCTGAATCATATTCCCCTCAAAGCCAAATTTCTTAAGGGATAAGAATAGATGCTCCCAAATAATAGAATCAAACGCTTTTTCTGCGTCGATAGTAAGTAAGGCCAAGTCTGGTTGTAATTTTTTCTTCGGTATCTGTGATATATTATGATAATGGTCCACAGTGACTAAGACCCTCCGCATGTTTCTTACCGCATTCCTCCCCGGGATGAATCCAGATTGGTCACTATGGATCAAATTGACGACCACTTTTTTTAATCTGTCTGCAATGATAGCCGTTAATATCTTATAGTCCTGATTTAGGAGCGAAATTGGACGATAGGACCCCAGTTCCTCTGCTGCTTTCCCTTTCTTATGGATTAATGTCAATGTGGAATCTGTGAAATAACGAGAATTTAATCTCCCCTGTATCAAATAACTATTATACAATTCCACAAGTATTTTCGAGATATCCTTCTTAATTATTTTATAGAATTCGGCCGGAAGACCATCCGGTCCCGGAGCCTTATTAATTTTAATTCGGTCTATCATCTTTATCACTTCCTCTTCTGTTATAGGGGAGTTCATCAACTCTAACTCTTTTTCCTCGATTTTTGGGAGCTGTATCTTTTGCCAGAACTCAGACATTCTCTTTTCATCTATATCTACCTTTGCATATAGTTTCTGATAATATCTGTGGAAGGCCTCTCTAATTTCTGTTGTTTGAGTATGCATTTTACTCCCTTCTTTAATAGTCGGAATTATATTATTTTTTTTCCTATAGTTAATTATTTTTGCCAGATGTTTCGTAGCAATCCCCTGATAACCTTGGCAAAATGCTCTTATACGCATATCTTCCCTGGCGCCTTTTTCCCTGATAAATGTCTCACGCTCTAATTTGGCCTTTTAATAATTATTCCATGACCCGCTGTTTGGAGTCAACACATACCTCCTATATGAATTTTTAAGATGGTTCATTAATTGGAATTCCCTCTCTGTTAGCTTTCGCTTTCTCTTAACCATATAGCCCTTGACCTCACCTCGCAGCACCGCTTTCCCTGCTTCCCAGAGTACTTCTGGGCTACTCACATCCAACCTATTCTGACTGTAATACGCCTTCCATTTTTCTGATAGAAAATTTCTGAACTTTTCGTCTTGAAACATAAATTTTGGGAAGCTGAACGTATTTCTATTCTTGTCTTGGACCATTGTATCCGCAATCTGCAGACTTATTATTGCGTGGTCCGATAAAACTATCTCATCAATGTGGGACTCTATTCCCAACGTCAGGAGTCTCCCATCTATCAAGAACATATCTAACCTAGAGAAATTTTTAAATGCTCTGGATTCACACGAAAATGTGCGCTCATCAGGATGCTGTAGGCGCCAGATATCTTTTAGATTTAATGCCTTAGTAAATTCCCGTAAGAGCTTAGCTTCTCTCTTATGTTTCCTAGTGGCTCCGGATCTAAATCTATCTACCTCTGGATACATGGTCGCATTAAAATCACCAGCCATCACTAAATTTTGTCCCAAATAATTAACCGCTTTATTTTTAATCATCTCCCAGAATTCTGGTTGAATTTCATTTGGGCCATAAATATTGCAAAGCGACCACAGTCTATTATTTATTTCAACTTGTAAAAACATATATCTCCCCCTAGGATCTAATATTTGATTCTTTATTACATAGGATAAGTTCCTATTAAACATTATAGCTACTCCACATTTCCTATTATTACAGGGGGTTGCTATAATATCAGTAATCCAGTTCGTTTGAAGCTTTTGAATTTCTGTAGCCTTCAAATGCAGCTCTTGTAAAAAAATAATATCTGGCTTGTGACGTTTTAGCAGCCTAAGCACATTCTTTCTTTTTATGGGCGAGGTAATACCTCCTACGTTCCAAGACACACAGTTCAACATTCAGACTCCAAGTTTAAAACGAAAAAACTTCATAGAAACATAGAAACATAGATATTGACGGCAGATAAGAGCCATAGGCCCAGCAAGTCTGCCCCACCTTACCTAACAGTATAAACTTATCTAGTTCGTATGATAGCCCTATGCTTGTCCCATGCATTTTTAAAGTCCCCCACAGTGTTTGTTGCTACTACCTCTTGAGGAAGTTTATTCCATAAATCAATCACTCTTTCTGTAAAGAAGTGCTTCCTCAAATTACTCCTGAATCTACTACCCTTTAGCTTGAGCTCATGACCCCTTGTTCTTGAATTTTCCATTTTATGTAAAATACCCACAGCCTCAGTTTTACTAAACCCTTTAATGTACTTGAAAGTTGCTATCATATCACCTCTTTCCCTTCTCTCCTCTAAGCTATACATATTTAGGTCATTGAGCCTATCCTGGTAAGTTTTATTTTTTAGACCATGTACCATTTTGGTAGCCCTCCTTTGCACAGATTCAAGTTTGTTAATATCCTTCTGAAGATATGGCCTCCAGAACTGCACACAATACTCAAGATGAGGCCTAACTAATGATCTATAAAGTGGCATAAGAACCTTACTATTTCTGCTGCAAATACCTCTACCAATACATCCAAGCATTCTGCTAGCCTTACTCGCTGCCTTACTACATTGTTTACTAAGTTTTAAATCATCTGAAATAATAATTCCCAAGTCCTGTTCCTCGTCTGTAACAGTCAGTAAAGTGTCATTGAGTCTGTAATTAACATTTGGATTTTTCTTCCCTAAATGCATTATTTTACACTTTGCTGTGTTAAACTTTAGATCCCAGTCGTTTGTCCAATCCTCCAATTGTTGTATATCACTTCTCATTTTGTCTACCCCCCCTGGAACATCCACTCTGTTGCAAATTTTTGTATCATCTGCAAAGAGACATACTTTCCCCTGTAGCCCTTTGCTGATATCGCAGATAAATATGTTAAACAAAACAGGCCCCAGAACTGACCCCTGAGGAACACCACTAGTAACAGCCACCTCTGCTGAATGAACTCCATTTACTAAGACACTTTGTTTTCTGTCCTTAAGCCAGCATTCCACCCAGTTCACAATTTTTGAATCTAGACCAAGGAGATATAGTTTGTGAATAAGTTTATTGTGTGGGACGGTGTCAAATGCTTTGCTGAAATCTAGATATGCTACATCAACTGCTCCTCCCTTGTCTAATACTTTTGTTACATAATCAAAGAAGTCAATTAGATTAGTCTGACATGATCTCCCTGAAGTAAAACCATGCTGATTTTGGTCCTCTAAATTGTTTGTCTTTATGTAAGTCATAATTCTTTCCTTTAAGAGGCTTTCCATTAATTTCCCTACTACTGAAGTTAAACTAACTGGCCTGTAGTTGCCAGATTCTTCTCTACTGCCCTTTTTATGAAGAGGTATTACATTTGCTATTCTCCAATCATCTGGGACAGCTCCTGTTAATAGTGACTGATTAAACAGATCAGTTAATGGGACAGTTAGCACTGAACGAAGTTCTTTTAAAACCCTTGGATGAATATTATCAGGACCCACTGCCTTTGTAACATTTATTTTTGATAATGCTAACAAAACCTCATCCTCTGTAAAAAGATTACTGTTAAGCTTGTTTCTATTTTGCATAGCATCCCTTAATGTAGACATTGTATCTTCACAATCTTTAGTGAAAACAGAACAGAAGTAATCATTGAGACAGTCTGCAATCTGCTTATCTCCTTCTATTATTCTACCATCAACTGATTTCAATTTTACTATTCCTACCTTATTTTTTCTTCTTTCACTGATATATCTAAAGAATGTTTTGTCCCCATGTTTTACTGACTGTGCTATCTTCTCTTCTGCATCAGCTTTAACCTTCCTAATTAACTGCTTAGTCTTTTTTTGTTGGAGTCTCCATATTTTCATATCATCATCTGCTTGTGTGTGTCTGTAATTTTTATAAGCTATCTTTTTTGTCTTTACAGCATGTGCTACTTCTTTGGAAAACCAAATTGGTTTCCGCTTTCTTTTACTTTTACAGACATGTCTAATACAGTGTGCGGTTGCATCTAAAATGGCACCTTTCACAAATTCCCACTGTTCTTGAACCCCTGTAATAAGATTTTTCCCCTTTAAATAGTTTTTTAGGTATTCTCCCATTAATGAAAAATCTGCCGTCCTAAAGTCTAAAACTTTTGTTTTAGTCTGGGTGTACAGTTCCTGAACATGAATACTAAACCAAACAGATTGATGATCACTGGATCCTAAGTTCTCACCTACAGACACATCTGAAACTGTATCACTGTTTGTAAGTATTAGATTTAATATAGCTTCCTTACGAGTTGGTTCCTTGACTAATTGTTCAAGTGATTCCCCTAGCAGAGATTCAAGAATATACCTGCTTCTAGCCGATCTAGCAGAAGGAATCTTCCAGTCTATATCTGGCAAATTAAAGTCCCCCAGTACTATAACCTTACCCTTCATGGTCATTTTGGTTATTTCATCTAATAACAGATTGTCCAGTTTTTCATCCTGCAATGGAGGCCTATATACAACCCCTATTCTAAAAACATTTTTATCTCCAATTTCCAAAGTCACCCAAATACTTTCCACCTCATCATTTGTTCCTACAATTTCAGTAACCTTTATATTTTCATTTACATACAAAGCAACTCCTCCACCTTTCTTTCCTACTCTGTTCTTTTTAAATAACCTGTATCCAGGTATGACTATGTCCCAGTCATGCAAATCATTGTACCATGTTTCTGTTATAGCTACTAAATCCAAGTTGTCCCTAGTCATTATTGAAATGAGTTCAGGTAATTTATTTCCTAAGCTGCGAGCATTTGTGCTCATGGCACGAAGAATTTTTCTACTAGAATTTCTAGAATTGTTACTTGGACTAACAGTTTTGGCATGCTGTGGGGGGCAGGTGGATATATTAATGCTACCCCCCTTTATTAGTTTAAATGATTTCTAATAAAGTATTTGAACTCCTCTCCCAGATACTCTGTTCCTTTAGCATCCAAATGCAAGCCATCTCTCCTAAATAACCTAGTATCTTTCCAAACAGAGCTATAATGGCCAATAAAACCAAATCCTCGTTCCCTGCACCACTTATCTAACCAAGAATTAAATGTTGTTATCCGCTCCATCTTTCCTGCTTCCTGGTCATACACAGGTAAAATAGCAGAAAATGATAGAGTTGATGCCACAGTCTCTAAATGATTACCTAGGTCACAAAACTCTTTCTGAACAGCAGCAACATGATTACTAGCCAGATCATTTGTTCCTAAATGAACAATCACATCCAACTCACTTCCCTTTCCTGCTGCCTTAACAATTCTCAAAATACGATTCCTATCCCTGTGAGCAGTAGCTCCTGGAAGACATCTAACCTCCCTTGTTTCTCCTTTACTTTCACCTAAATACACATTCCTCAAAATAGAGTCACCCACTAACAGTCTTTTTCTCAAAAACACATCTGCAGTTCTTTCCTGTGTTATGTTACCTGGAGAATCAGGTGCCAATAGATTTAAATTACCTGTTACAGCTTCAGAGGGCTCAGAAACAGCAATCTCCTCATCACAAGTGTATTCGGCAAGAGCAGCATAGGAGTTTTGCAATGGCAGAGGTTGTGGGCAATGCTTCTGGTCTACTGTTCTAATTCTTCCAGAGCCTACAGTGATCCATCTGCCTCTCCTTGCTGATCTCTGGGGTAGAGGGGCTTCTTTCTGAGGCAGCTTTGTAGAGGTAACAGGTATGTTACTTACCTTAGCTTGAAGTTTAGCTATTTCCTCCCTTAACAGGGAAAACTGCTTACAAACAGGACAGCCCCTAAATCTCCAAAAAGTAGAACGATTAAAAAGTGCAAAACACCCATTGCACTGTATCTGAGACATTTTAAACTATGCAACACTTTAACAATAAGAAAAATATAAGTATTATTTACTACTGAATAACCCTGAATAACTCCTGAAATAACTCAAATATCCTTATGTATTTGATCCTTTTGTAGTTTGATCTCTTTGCTAAGAAGCAGAGCTAAATGTTTAGCAGAGCTAAACAGATCTCTTTAAATACCCTCAGAAAGATAGGGTGGGGTCCCTCCTAATTGCTCACCTATGCAAACAATCTAATTGTTATCTAATTGCAATACTAAAAACCAGAATACAAAAGAATGTAAATTAACTCAAACCTTTAACTATTCAATTTCTGTAGTGAAACTAATTCACAGTTCAGGTCTACCACCTTTAACTATTCAATTTCTGTAGTGAAACTAATTCACAGTTCAGGTCTACCACCTTTAACTATTCAATTTCTGTAGTGAAACTAATTCACAGTTCAGGTCTACCACCTTTAACTATTCAATTTCTGTAGTGAAACTAATTCACAGTTCAGGTCTACCACCTTTAACTATTCAATTTCTGTAGTGAAACTAATTCACAGTTCAGGTCTACCACCTTTAACTATTCAATTTCTGTAGTGAAACTAATTCACAGTTCAGGTCTACCACCTTTCTGAAATAACTCAAATATCCTTATGTATTTGATCCTTTTGTAGTTTGATCTCTTTGCTAAGAAGCAGAGCTAAAAAACTTCATTATCCTTAACAGTTTATTTTCTACCTCTTTTTCCGGGAGTGAGATCCAGTCTGTCCGGCCTACCGCGCCTTGTGTTCCCCGGCGGTCGCCCAACCCGGTACTGACCAGGCCCAGCCTTGCTCCACTTCCGAGATCCGACGGGATCGGGTGTTCAAGGCCGTTACGGTAGCCCTGTAACAGACAATATAAGGCCATCAGGATGGGGGAAGAGAGAGAAAGAAAAAAAAAAAAAAAAAAAAGGGAAGAAAAATACAGGAGAAAAAGAGGAGAGAAGGAAAAAAAAAAGGGGGATTTAAAAAAAGAGGGAAACCCCCCTTTCCACCAACAAAATAAAAATCATCTCTGACTTTCATTGTTATATTTCCAAATTTTTAGAAGACCTGAGTACTTATCATAGCGCTATACCTTTTTCTGAACAGTATTTTTTTGCTTCTATTGCTGTATTTAGTATGGTCATATTTCCTTCTGAAAAAATTAAAATTTTGGCTGGATACCTCATATTTGCCTGAATTCCAGCCTTGATTAAACTTGAGCAATAGGGTGCCATAACTTTCCTTTTTGAGGAAGTTTCACTTGAGAAATCCTGAAATAAAAAGACTGGATTTTTACCTATCTTAAACCCCTGAATCTTTCTATAGTGTCTCATAATCTGTAATTTATGTTGAAAATGTAAGTACTTGACTATCACTATTCTAGGGCGTGGGTTGCCTTCTTGAGATTCCCTTACAATTCCTGTTCTGTGTGCTCTTTCTACTTGTATTTTTTCAGCGGGCTGCACTCCAAGTAATTGAGGTAGAGTGACTGAGGCAAATGTTACCAAATCTTGATACTCACTTGACTCAGGCAGTCCAATTATGCGTATATTATTTCTACGGGACCTGTCCTCCAGGTCCTCTATCTTAGTTTGCATCATTTTTATCTTGTTTTCATAATTCGACCAATTGGAATCTTGTGCATTCTGTCTGTCCTCAACTACTGAGATTCTTTCCTCTACTTCTAGTATCCTATTTGAAAATGATCTGATCTAACTAGATAAGGCAGCTATCTCCTTCTTCACAGATTCAAATTGGGGTAGGAGCATCTCTGCCAGCTGATTGAGTGTCAGCTGTTTCTCACTACCTGCCGATTGGGTATCAATATTGTCCTCCAACCCTATCTCTTGTGTTGTTTTAGACTTTTTATCTTTTTTGGGGGGCATCACGGGTGATCTGACTTTGAGATTAGGGATGTACCTTTCCATGAAAAATAGTTTAAAAAATAAGTGTTAATGTGATCTTAGTGTAATACCTTTTTTTTCCCCTTCCCCCCTCTACCCTTCCTTAACCCCTAAAAAAAACAAAAACAAAAAAAAAAAAACAAAGGAAAAATTAGAAAGTGAAGATAAGCCACTCTCTTAAACCAGAGTGGTTCAGATACAATACTTGGTGGTGATACTACAAAAATGTGTAAATGTGTTTGACAACACTGACCCTAAAAAACGGACTGTGCAAGTGAAAGGGTGTCCGTTCAGGGATCTTAGTGAGGCTTCTAAAGCCTATAGATTGTATGATGTGAGATGAAAAAAAACAATTAAATAAAAATAAAGATGACTATATATATAACGTGCAGTCTCCCCTAATTCCCTATCTCAACTTATAGTCTGACTTGATTTTCTTCTCTCTCCTGTGACCCCACAAAAGAAACAATTATGTTATGCCTGAAAAAAAACAGCGCACAAAAAAGGCAGTAAATGTTACAATTGTTACATGCAATAATCATTAGCAGTCAGCAGATACAATTCAGGCTGTTAGTGGTCAAAGTTCCTTCCCTTTCTCAATCTCCCCCTCTTTAATATAAACTTTAAGCAAAGTCCTGTTCTCTCCTTCAGGGGTTTCCGAAGAGAATGTCAGTATCTATTAGGGGAAGGAGTTAACAGCCACTGTCAATTCATCGCTTATTGCCAGTTTTATAAACTCAGTTTCCACCGCACAGATCTTTAAGCAAACAAAAGGGAAAGCTGACCTCCTCTCCTTTTGTGTTATCGTCACCAGGAAAAAGCATACAAGAAAAAAAAAAAAATAACGGTGTCCGCCACTAGTATCTTATATGTGACCAGGTTCTTTCAGCGAGGACTCAATACTATCCATACTTCACATATACTCAGGGTCTCCCAGCTACCCCACCACTCAAGTGAACCAGTAATGTCTTTCAGTTATACTCCAAGCTTACAAATCTTCTGCCCCCATTCCACACCGTACTAATAGCTCTGAAGAGAACAACAGGAATCTGTATCTCCTGTAGGCACACAGACTAAAGCGTATCACTACTCAGGCTATACTTGCTTGCCCTGCTGTGCGTCTGCCGTCCGGATCTACGTGTTCCGTCTTCCCCTTTGTCTCACCGCTTACCCGGTCTCAGGTAGGACACCTCCCGTCTGCTTCCGGGTGAAACAGCTGATCGACGTGCGCTGCCAAAAGTGTAGGTCTGTACTCTGTCCTTAGTACAGTCTGTGCAGCGGCTTCCAGGGGCTTTTGAAGGCGCTCAAACCTCCACTGTGTCTTCTTTCAGTTACTGCTACTGCAGTTAAAAGGTCCGGTGTGTGTGGTGGTGGCCGATACCAGGCGGCCAAGTCTCGGTTACGGGGGACTTCCGACGTAGGTGGTTTGCTCTCCCCAAGCGGGCTATTCACTCCCGGCAATAGGAGAATCAGTGGCGGGGTAGGTTGGAAGCGGCTCTCTCTCAAAGAGTACCAGCGTGTACACCTGCTGCACCTGTTACACGCTCCTCCCACAGGAAGTCTCCTATATATATATATTTTAGTAGACAACCCAAAGCATTGAGCTAGGCCCATTTTGGTATATTTCATCCCACCATTTCACCCCCAAATGCAATCAAATAAAAATACATTGTTGACTTTTTCACAAACTTTAGGTTTCTTACTGAAATTATTTACATGCCACTTGTGCAAACACGGCACAGATGGTTGTAAAAGCTTCTCTGGGATCCCATTTGTTCAGAAATAGCAGACATATTTGGTTTTGCCATTGCTTTTTGGTAATTAGAAGGCCGCTAATTGCAGCTGCGCACCAGACTTTTATTATTTTCAGCAGTGAAGGTGTTAATCAGGTAGTTTGTAAGGTTCATTTTAGCTTTAGTGTAGATTTTACCCTCCCACCTGACACTTCCCACCCCCCTGAGCCCTACCTGATCTCTCCCATATATTTATATTATAGCCCTTTGCATTCAAATACATGGCTATCTTTGAACCTTTATAAAAAAAATATTAATATGTATGTGACTAATTTTTTATCAGATAGTGTTAATTTGAGTGTAACAGTTTATTTTAATGTATTTTTGTTGTGTTTTGTTGTGTTTGGTGCAACTTTTTTTTATCCCTAACCCTTTCCACAAGGTTGTTAGTTGTACTAACACGACGAGCATTAAATTAGATAGCGCTCAGGCAAACATGTTTACTTTAAACTTGTAATCCGCATGCAAATTAACACGTCCATGATATTCTTATTTTTCTCGTGTGCAAATGTTAGGGTGCCACTTGTAATCTAGCCCTAAACATGAAAATCACACTTTTTCTTTCATGATGCAGACAGAGCAGACAGTTTTTAAAAAGTTTCCAAATTGCTTCTATTGTCAAATTTGCTTTGAAGGATACCTAGGTAGGTATTGTCTGTTGCACTATATGATAGCCACTTTGCAGGAATGTTTTTGAGCAATATATTGCAGCAAAATCATTCTTGCAAAATTGCCGCCATATAGTGTTCAAGACATGTGCAAGCTACAGAGCCTTTTTTTAAAAAAATAGCACACGCTATCTGAATGATAAAAGAAATAACTTTGTGCCTCTTTAATTTAAAAAAGGGGGACCAACAAGGCAGTATGCTGATAAAACTCCCACAAAACATGCCCTCCTTCTTATTGTAAAGAAGGGGTTACCGCTCCAAGAAGGTTCCAGAAGGAGAGAGCACAGAAAAATGGGTCAAAAGCCAAACAGGGGCTGCGTAGAGCCGGCAAAGCAAAAGCAGTGGACTAACCGTGACAATCCAGAAAAAAACACAAAATGCCGCTACAGAGCAACAGTAAAAAGTCACTTTATTCAATCATTAAAAGAAATCGCCAAACACACAGGGGAGAACTCAGCGGTCTTACGGGTTTTAACCTATGAGTAAGCGCCCTGTTGCGGCGTGGAACGCGTAAGACAGCTGAGCTCTCCCCTGTGTGTTTGGCAATTTTTTTTAGTGATGGCATAAAGTGACTTTCTACTGTTGCTCTGTAGCAGCATTTTGTGTTTTATCAGGCTTATTGTAACTAGTTGATAACATACCCTTTGGTTTAAGGTATTCTTTTATTCCAATGTATTGTTGTTTGCTGTCAAGACAACAGAGACATATTAAAATATAAAAAAATACGGGGAGCGGAGCCAACTGGGGAAGAGAGCAGTTGCACGCTGCAGAAGCTCCTCAACTAAATCATCTAATCAAGCTAAACTTCACTCTATACCACCATAAATAGCTCCAAAAAAGGGCACAGGATCGTCTCGAACACAGCCCAAACTGAACCCGACACTTTAACTTGGGTAGCCATTGCGGACAACCACCACACTCTGGCCTAGATTTGGAGTTCGGCGGTAAAAGGGCTGTTAACGCTCCGCGGGCTTTTTTCTGGCCGCACCATAAATTTAACTCTGGTATCGAGAGTTTAAACAAATGTTGCGTTAGGCTCCAAAAAAGGAGCGTAGAGCATTTTTACCGCAAATGCAACTCTCGATACCAGAGTTGCTTACGGACGCGGCCGGCCTCAAAAACGTGCTCGTGCACGATTCTCCCATAGGAAACAATGGGGCTGTTTGAGCTGAAAAAAAACCTAACACCTGCAAAAAAGCAGCGTTCAGCTCCTAATGCAGCCCCATTGTTTCCTATGGGGAAACACTTCCTACGTCTGCACCTAACACTCTAAAATGTACCCCGAGTCTAAACACCCCTAACCTTACACTTATTAACCCCTAATCTGCCGCCCCCGCTATCGCTGACCCCTGCATATTTTTTTTAACCCCTAATCTGCCGCTCCGTAAACCGCCGCAACCTACGTTATCCCTATGTACCCCTAATCTGCTGCCCCTAACACCGCCGACCCCTATATTATATTTATTAACCCCTAATCTGCCCCCCTCAACGTCGCCGACACCTGCCTACACTTATTAACCCCTAATCTGCCGAGCGGACCTGAGCGCTACTATAATAAAGTTATTAACCCCTAATCCGCCTCACTAACCCTATCATAAATAGTATTAACCCCTAATCTGCCCTCCCTAACATCGCCGACACCTACCTTCAATTATTAACCCCTAATCTGCCGAGCGGAGCTCACCGCTACTCTAATAAATGTATTAACCCCTAAAGCTAAGTCTAACCCTAATACTAACACCCCCCTAAATTAAATATAATTTACATCTAACGAAATAAATTAACTCTTATTAAATAACTTATTCCTATTTAAAGCTAAATACTTACCTGTAAAATAAATCCTAATATAGCTACAATATAAATTATAATTATATTATAGCTATTTTAGGATTAATATTTATTTTACAGGCAACTTTGTAATTATTTTAACCAGGTACAATAGCTATTAAATAGTTAAGAACTATTTAATAGCTACCTAGTTAAAATAATAACAAATTTACCTGTAAAATAAATCCTAACCTAAGATATAATTAAACCTAACACTACCCTATCAATAAATTAATTAAATAAACTACCTACAATTACCTACAATTAACCTAACACTACACTATCAATAAATTAATTAAACACAATTGCTACAAATAAATACAATTAAATAAACTAGCTAAAGTACAAAAAATAAAAAAGAACTAAGTTACAAAAAATAATAAAATATTTACAAACATAAGAAAAATATTACAACAATTTTAAACTAATTACACCTACTCTAAGCCCCCTAATAAAATAACAAAGCCCCCCAAAATAAAAAATTCCCTACCCTATTCTAAATTAAAAAAGTTACAAGCTCTTTTACCTTACCAGCCCTGAACCGGGCCCTTTGCGGGGCATGCCCCAAGGATTTCAGCTCTTTTGCCTGTAAAAAAAAACATACCATACCCCCCCCCCAACATTACAACCCACCACCCACATACCCCTAATCTAACCCAAACCCCCCTTAAATAAACCTAAGACTAAGCCCCTGAAGATCTTCCTACCTTGTCTTCACCATACCAGGTTCACCGATCCGTCCTGGCTCCAACATGTTCATCCAACCCAAGCGGGCGGGGGTTGGCGATCCATCATCCGGTGCTGAAGAGGTCCAGAAGAGGCTCCAAAGTCTTCCTCCTATCCGGCAAGAAGAGGACATCCGGACCGGCAAACATCTTCTCCAAGCGGCATCTTCAATCTTCTTCCATCCGGTGCGGAGCGGGTCCATCTTGAAGCAGGCGACGCGGATCCATCCTCTTCTTCCGTTGTCTCCCGACGAATGACGGTTCCTTTAAGGGACGTCATCCAAGATGGCGTCCCTCGAATTCCGATTGGCTGATAGGATTCTATCAGCCAATCGGAATTAAGGTAGGAATTTTCTGATTGGCTGATGGAATCAGCCAATCAGAATCAAGTTCAATCCGATTGGCTGATCCAATCAGCCAATCAGATTGAGCTCGCATTCTATTGGCTGTTCCGATCAGCCAATAGAATGCGAGCTCAATCTGATTGGCTGATTGGATCAGCCAATCGGATTGAACTTGATTCTGATTGGCTGATTCCATCAGCCCATCAGAAAATTCCTACCTTAATTCCGATTGGCTGATAGAATCCTATCAGCCAATCGGAATTCGAGGGACGCCATCTTGGATGACGTCCCTTAAAGGAACCGTCATTCGTCGGGAGACAACGGAAGAAGAGGATGGATCCGCGTCGCCTGCTTCAAGATGGACCCGCTCCGCACCGGATGGAAGAAGATTGAAGATGCCGCTTGGAGAAGATGTTTGCCGGTCCGGATGTCCTCTTCTTGCCGGATAGGAGGAAGACTTTGGAGCCTCTTCTGGACCTCTTCAGCACCGGATGATGGATCGCCAACCCCCGCTTGGGTTGGATGAAGATGTTGGAGCCAGGACGGATCGGTGAACCTGGTATGGTGAAGACAAGGTAGGAAGATCTTCAGGGGCTTAGTGTTAGGTTTATTTAAGGGGGGTTTGGGTTAGATTAGGGGTATGTGGGTGGTGGGTTGTAATGTTGGGGGGGGGGTATGGTATGTTTTTTTTTACAGGCAAAAGAGCTGAAATCCTTGGGGCATGCCCCGCAAAGGGCCCTGTTCAGGGCTGGTAAGGTAAAAGAGCTTGTAACTTTTTTAATTTAGAATAGGGTAGGGAATTTTTTATTTTGGGGGGCTTTGTTATTTTATTAGGGGGCTTAGAGTAGGTGTAATTAGTTTAAAATTGTTGTAATATTTTTCTTATGTTTGTAAATATTTTATTATTTTTTGTAACTTAGTTCTTTTTTATTTTTTGTACTTTAGCTAGTTTATTTAATTGTATTTATTTGTAGCAATTGTGTTTAATTAATTTATTGATAGTGTAGTGTTAGGTTAATTGTAGGTAGTTTATTTAATTAATTTATTGATAGGGTAGTGTTAGGTTTAATTATATCTTAGGTTAGGATTTATTTTACAGGTAAATTTGTTATTATTTTAACTAGGTAGCTATTAAATAGTTCTTAACTATTTAATAGCTATTGTACCTGGTTAAAATAATTACAAAGTTGCTGTAAAATAAATATTAATCCTAAAATAGCTATAATATAATTATAATTTATATTGTAGCTATATTAGGATTTATTTTACAGGTAAGTATTTAGCTTTAAATAGGAATAAGTTATTTAATAAGAGTTAATTTATTTCGTTAGATTAAAATTATATTTAATTTAGGGGGGGTGTTAGTGTTAGGGTTAGACTTAGCTTTAGGGGTTAATACATTTATTATAGTAGCGGTGAGGTCCGCTCGGCAGATTAGGGGTTAATAATTGAAGGTAGGTGTCGGCGATGTTAGGGAGGGCAGATTAGGGGTTAATACTATTTATGATAGGGTTAGTGAGGCGGGTTAGGGGTTAATAACTTTATTATAGTAGCGCTCAGGTCCGCTCGGCAGATTAGGGGTTAATAAGTGTAGGCAGGTGTCGGCGACGTTGAGGGGGGCAGATTAGGGGTTAATAAATATAATATAGGGGTCGGCGGTGTTAGGGCTAGCAGATTAGGGGTACATAAGGATAACGTAGGTGGCGGCGATTTGCGGTCGGAAGATTAGGGGTTAATTATTTTAAGTAGCTGGCGGCGATGTTGTGGGGGGCAGGTTAGGGGTTAATAAATGTAATACAGGGGTCGGCGGGGTTAGGGGCAGCAGATTAGGGGTACATAAATATAACGTAGGTGGCGGTCGGCAGATTAGGGGTTAAAAATTTTAATCGAGTGGCGGCGATGTGGGGGGAGCTCGGTTTAGGGGTATATAGGTAGTTTATGGGTGTTAGTGTACTTTAGGGTACAGTAGTTAAGAGCTTTATGAACCGGCGTTAGCCAGAAAGCTCTTAACTCCTGCTTTTTTCAGGCGGCTGGAATTTTGTCGTTAGAGCTCTAACGCTCACTTCAGAAACGACTCTAAATACCAGCGTTAGAAAGATCCCATTGAAAAGATAGGATACGCAAATGGCGTAGGGGGATCTGCGGTATGGAAAAGTCGCGGCTGAAAAGTGAGCGTTAGACCCTTTAATCACTGACTCCAAATACCAGCGGGCGGCCAAAACCAGCGTTAGGAGCCTCTAACGCTGGTTTTGACGGCTACCGCCGAACTCCAAATCTAGGCCTCTGTGAGGGTGGGTGTATATGTCTCTGTTTTCTGTAGATGTCTCTGTGAGGGTGTGTGTGTGTATGTTTGTCTGTGTTTTCTGTGGATGTCTCTGTGTGGGTGTGCATTTTCTGTGGGTGTCTCTGTGAGAGTGTGCGTATGTCTTTGTATGTTTTCTGTGGATGTCTCAGTGAGGGTGTGTATGTATGTCTTTCTGTGTATTATGTGGTTGTCTCTCTGTGTGTGTATGTTTTTGTGTGTTTTCTGTGGGTCTCTGTGAGTGTGTATGTCTTTGTGTTTGTGTCTTTGTGTGTTTTCTGAGGCTGTCTCTGTCGGTGTTTCCTGGGGTGTATGTGCAAGTTTGTGTTTGAGTTTGTATGTGTGTGTGTGTCCATTGTCTGTTCCTTTTTAGGACATTTTGACCTTACTACTGATTATTCACATCTTTCTACAGATTTTGAGACTAATGAGACCTTTCTGGAAGTCACCAATCCACCATTTAACCATTAAATTATTGTTTAGGCAGTTCAGGGCCCTTCCTTTCAGCCACTTCATGCTGTTGTCATCATTTAGTTGGCATCTTCCTTGACAAAAAGATAATCAGAACTCTATATTTTGTTTTGTAAATCTCCTTTTTTGACAAAACTGTAGTCTACCTCATTACTTGTCAGGTCAATGTAAACAAGTGCTGAGTGTCTGTTTGGGTGTCTGTGTCTAAGTGTGCTTGTGTGTTTCTTTGCGTGTCTGCTAGAGTGTCAATATGTGAATCCTTATGTGTGAGTGTGTGTGTTTCAGTGTATGAGTGTGTCTGTGTGTTTCTGTGTTTGTGTGTTACTACCTACTTTACAACATTTCCAAGTTTGACTACACTTAAGAATAAAGTGCATATACATTTTAGTCACTTTGTCAAAAATTGCACATGTCAAGGGGGGGCCCTGATCAATGGTTAAGTCAGGGGCCCCAAAATTTCTAGTGGCGGTCCTGCCAGTGGGTAGTGCCACACCACACAATAAATTAAAGATATTAAATAATAGTGCATATCTGAGTGTGTCACAATTCCAAGGTATGGAAATGAACATAAGTGAGCCCTAAATGAGCTCTTCATTTTATAATGTATTGGCAAGCCAGTATGCTTAAGATATACCATTAAACAATATAATGAAACCTTATTAGGTCAAACTGATCTGTGTGACACTTATGACTGACCTACTATATTACATAAAAGGAATTAATTCAAAGATGGTAATATGAATACTATGGGTTAGTTATAATACTAAACAATATATTAAACCAATTGTGGTAAAAAAACAACATTCTAGTGATCATTAGATACAACATATTAAGTATTGAATTTAGTACATTGATATTACATGAAACAAATAATGCTAGTGATGGATAATCAAACAAAAAGTATATTTCATATGTCTTATTATAAATAAGAATCTTGAAAAAAGGATGAGACATAAATAAATGATATGAATTAATGAGTGTCCTTAAAAAATAAAAAAAATAGTTGTGGGATCCACTATGAACCTTTATATTGAGCTATTGTATAGTATTCGCACAACTAGAATACCAGTATTGGCCATACCAATATATAAATATATAAATAAATATACAATACAACATCAAGCATTTGAATAGGTTTAAAAATGAAAAGTTCAAAAATCCCAGTAATGACACTCAAATAGCTCAATACATGAGAATACACAATCAACTATCCACAGACCCAAAATTCTGAAAATTACAAAAATAATTCCGTCACATATAGACATACTGGGTCCACAGGCCAAAGACAAATACATGCGATCCTAAAAGGCCCCTAGATCAACATTCATATTGAGACCCATTGGATGAAGTGTCGTCAGCCTGTGGATCCAGTATGTCTCCCTTTGTCTCAATCTCAGAAATCTATTATAAAGATATGAAGAAGGGATACCCTCTTTGGGGACAATAATATAACAAATGGGATTGCCGTTATGTTTTTTATGGCAATGTCGAATAACACTATGTGATTTTTAGTTTCGAATAATACTACAGTAGTGTTCAGACCATCTATGACTCAAACGCCTGATGGTACGGCCCACATATTGAACCCCACAAACACAGGATAACAAATAAATCACATAATGTGAAGCGCAAGTGAGGTTGTCCCTAATAGGGTAAATTTTCTTATTTGTATACAAACAAAAACTAGTCTGCCTATGTTTAATATGGTCACACATTTTACAATTCTTGACTCCACATTTGTAGGCTCCCTTCCTCAATCTCGAAGTAGATGTAATCCTAGAATTTTTATTCTGTATCCCAGTATATTTGTCATTTTTATTATGTCCAACATGAGGGGGTTTAGCAGTGTTCTTGTGTTTAACGATCTTGCTTGGTGCTAGAATAATTTTGAGATTAGGTGCTCTTTTAAAGACCACAGTTGGTTTATCGCCAATTAAATCACACAGAATAGGGTCTCTTTTTAAAATCCTCCAATGTTTGTTCAATGTTTGGCAAATATAACTATGATTAGAATTATATTGGGTGATAAATCTCAATTCTGGTTTACAAGATTTACATAACTCTATCGTATTCCTTTTTTTATTATCAATAAAATATTTGTCCCTATTGTCATTCTTGGCCCGAAGGTAACCCTCCTCTAATATTTCCAAAGGATAATGTTTCTCTATAAAACTTTCTTTTAAAACAAGGCTTTGTTCTTCTATATATCTGGTAAGAGTATTACAATTTCGCCTTATTCTTTTAAATTGTCCGTAGGGGACATTTTTCTTCCATGGATGATAATGGTTACTGAAAAATCCAAATAACTATTACAGTCTACATTTTTTTAAATGAGTAGAACTATTCCTCCAGTTTCAATTAAACTCAAACATAAATCCAAAAACACTATGGATTCATGTTGAATGTTACTTGTAAATATAAGTTCTCTATCATTAGTATTTAAGTGAATAACAAACTCCTCAACTGGTTCCTTGGAGCCATTCCATAAAAAAATAAGGTCATCAATGAACCTACCATAGAATACCAGGCTCGCCCCAAAGTTAGATTGATAGATATATTGTTGTTCAAAATAGTCCATAAAGAGATTTGCAAAACTTGGGGCGAACCTGGTACCCATGGCAGTTCCCTTGATCTGTAATAAAAATCATCTTGAAAAGGAAAATATGTTTTAATATAAACAAGATGAGTTGTAATATGAATTGTTTCTGTAGTGGTGGGATATACTGATCATCCTGCTCCAGGAAACTGGAAACAGCCTCCACCACCAAGTGATGAGGAATATTTGAGTACAATGCCTGTACATCACAGGTAATCCATAGAAGGTTGTCAGTTTTCTGGATACCATCCAGCTTTCTCAGGAGATCAGAAGAATCTCTAATATATGACTCCAGATCCACTATATGTTTTTTGAGATAAAAATCAACATATGCAGAAGCATTATCAGTTAATCTTCCTATGCCCGCTACTATCGGCCTGCCCGGAGGATTGTGTACATTCTTATGAATTTTAGGCAGGTGATAATAGAAGGCATAGTTCGATTCTTTAGGGACCAAAAATTCTCTTTCTTGTTTGGATACAATCCCCCCTTGAAATGCAAAATTTACCAGCCCAGTTAGAGTCTTAAAATATTTGGAGGTTGGATCATCCCTCAAGAGAATATAATAGGATTGGTCACTCAAGATCCTTTCTGCTTCCTTAAGATAATCACCAAAGTCTTGAAGGACAATCCCACCACCCTTGTCAGCCTGGTGAATAACCAACTGTGCATTGTTCTTTAGAGTAATCAAAGCTCTAACTTCATTTGGAAATAAATTCCTGTTGCTATTGGTACTGCCTTCATGTATAGACTTAAATTCCTATATCAGAAATTACTTGAATATTTCAATATATGAATTATTAGATATCTGGGGCTAAAATTTGACTTAATTTTAAAATTAGTCTGTATATAGCCTTCATTCAAATGTTCCAACAGAGTATCTGGCTCATATGCTATAATGTTTTTTTTTTTTTTTTTTTTTTTTTATAAATCATTTATTTATAATCCAACAGTACGCAAAACATAACTGACATTTTGCTTCTCCAGCTCACCACGCAGGGTGCCTTGGAGAATGAACAAAGAATAATAACATCTGAGAACATAATCATAGCAATAAAAAAAAAAGAAGACAAATACATCAGATGCTTTCATATTTGGGACAAAGAATTGAATACAGTATAAAACAATAAGCGCCTTATTTAGCCCTTATATTACTTCATATAAAGATAGTCAGATAATATTTCAATCAGGCTTAAAATAACGCTACAATAGCTAGCGATACACTGTTGGGGTATATATATATATATATATATATATTTTTTTTTTTATATTACCTATAAATCGCAAAAGATGAGAAGAAAGAAAAAGGAAAAAAGAAGAAGAGAAAAAAAAATTAGATGTTTCTCTATCTAGGTTCTGTTCAATAACAAAAATAGGGGAACTGAGAAATAATCTAATATCTTGTTTAACTATTTATCCCTTTAATTTAGTTCCCCTTCCTTAAACCGAAGGGGTTAGAACTTAATAGGTGGCGTGGTGTGAGGCACAGCAGCTTAGGGCCGGACAAAACAAACAAAAAAAAGGAAAGAGGAGAAAAAAAAAAAAAGGGGAAAATCCCTCCCATTTCTGCTCCATCACCGGCGCCTGGTATATTTAGTACCAATCTGCTGGAAAAACATTAGATAGAACTAAGGATTCAAAGTAATCGGTTCTACGGAAATTATATATTAGAGAGAATTGTATGCCCAGTGGATAGGTTAGAATAACATTAAGCCATTTTGAGAAGAAATCTTTTGTTCTTTCTCTATGTAAAGCTGATATGTTTGCTTGTTCAAATACTATCTGGGAGTAGATATAATTTACAAAACATGGCATAGAGGGCGCCTTTTTGCTTTTTCAGTTTTTTAATATAAGATTACGGCCTAAGGCAATGGCAGTATTAATAAGGTTCGTATTTATTTTTTTTGATATCTGTGAATAGGAAAAAAAAATATCTCTAGATTTCAATTTAATTTTACTTTCTAAATTCTTGTTTATCCAAAATTCCACCTTACTCCAAAATTGTACTATTTTCGGGCACGACCTGAAGCAGTGTATTAAATCTGCTCTTAAATTATTACATTTTGGACAGTTATTGCTTGCGTCATTACACCATTTAGAGACTTTCCATGGAGTTAAATACGCATTATTGAGCAGCTTTAGATGGGATTCCTTCCAAGATATAGGAATGATAGCAGTTTTAATCCACTTAAAGGTTAAATTTAGTACTTCTGACGAAATATCATTGTATTGATTACTCCATTTCTCTACCAAATGATTGGTTATTAATTGACCTTGTTTTGCAAGCATAATTTTATATAGCAGAGCTATGCTATGGTTACCAATTTTATAACTTGCTATGTAAGATTTAATTTGCGCCCATCCAGTAAGCTCTGCATTTGATTTTCTAATTCCCGTTATAAAGTGTCTTATCTGAAGATAAGCAAAAAAATTCTTGTTGGATAGACTAAATTCCCTAGCAATGTCTTCGAAAGATCTCATTTGTGAGAGATTATTTAAACATTGATAAACATAGATCAGCCCCTGTTGGGTCCATCTGTTGTAAATCTCACAAGATAGACCGGGTATAAATTTTGGGTTGCCTTGAATCGGAAGGTATGGTGACAATTCAAAATTTACCTCTAAAATTATATTCAATTTTTGCCACGCTTCAATAGAATTATATATTATCTTCATGCTTTTGATGTTATTAGGCAAATGGGTTACCGTGCAGTGGAGAAGAGCTTGTAATGAATAAGGGGCACATAAATCCTTTTCCAGAGAAAAAAGTGTAAGGTAGTTAGCTTCGCTTAGCCAGTCAAAGGCGAAACAAGCTAAATTTGCAATATTATACTTTTTGATATCTGGAAAGGACAGACCCCCATTTTCTGGTCTAAGGGTTAATTTTGAAATAGATAATAAATGTCTCTTATTACTCCATATAAAATTAGTACATTCTCTGTTGAATCTCCTGATATCTTTGTTCGGGATAAATAAAGGAACATTTTGCATGATGTACATTAACTTCGGAAATAAAATAGTTTTAATAATCATCACCTTCGCGGATAAGGAAATGGGAAAGGCACTCCATTGTTTAAATTTTTCAGTTGCTTTTCTGAAAAATAAGGCATAATTTAATCTATACCATTGAGTAGGATCAATATGAATACATATCCCTAAATATTTGATACTAGAGGATTCCTGAAAGGGATGTTCTTGGATACTTTTTTTATTTTTATATATCCAAAGGATTTCTGATTTAGTGGTGTTAATTTTATAACCCGAGAAGGAGCTAAATGTGTCAATAATGTTGAGAGCCTTGGGTATGTTTAACTTAAAGTTTTTGATGAATAATAGGAGGTCATCTGCATAAAGAGATAATACTAGTTTTTGTCCTCCCATCCTAATTCCTTGCAATTCCTCTCGTAGATAAGTAGCCAGGGGCTCTATTGCCACGTTAAATAATAACGGGGAGAGTGGGCAACCTTGTCTCGTCCCTCTATGTAATATAAAATCCGAAGTCTGGCTCCCATTTAATAATAAGGAAGATCTAGGATGATCATAAATGGACTTTACAAAATGGCAAAAATAGCCCGAGAACCCGAATTTTCCCAGAGCTGTGAATAAATGATCCCAAACCACGGCGTCAAACGCCTTTTCGGCATCAATTGTTATTAACGCAAAGTCTTGGCTGTTTATCGGTTTAACATGGAATTTATTCCACAAATGTTCTAGTGTCAAGAATACTTTGCGGATATTCTTAGTCATATGCTATAATGTTAGAATTGATCCTGGTCTCCATTGAGTCAACCAGAATTGGTTCCAAGTTAGAATCTTTGAGTTTCTTTTCTGCAAAATATTTCTGCATAGTGAGTTTGTGTGTAAACCTATTTACATCTACAAAAAGGTTAAATATGTTATGGGAATTATGGGGGCTAAAACAAAGTCCCTTGCCCAACACTCTAATTTCATCATCAGTTAAATTATATGATGATAGGTTATATATAACCTTATTTAATCTTTGTAATCTTGCCTTTTTGGAGGCGGTCCCACGCCCTCTGGTCCCCCTGTATACGTATGGTCTTTTGCCTTTTGGGGATAGGGTATGTGTGGTTAATGGCTCCAAGTAACTCACTATTTTCCTTTGAGACCAGGACTGTTGTTTTGGTTTTTGTTCTAAAAAACAGCATTATCAGAGGTATTGGTGTTGTTATAATTACTATTGTGGTTTGAGTTATAGAATGTGGAGGGTCTTATATTAGTAGTGGGAGGGGTATCAGGGCCATCTTACACATCATATTGGTTAGATAATCTCACATTACCATTATGTGGGTGTTCGGCATTATCTCTCATGGTAAACTCATGTCTATTATCATGATCATTATAACATTGATCTTTATGCCAAACTGGTCAGAAGTGATTAGGTCCATGATGTGAAGGGGCAAAAGGTGTCCAACCATTCCTGTTATTAGGGTGTCCCAAGTGTGTGTTAAAATTATGTCTATCTCTGAGCAAATTGGTTAGTATGGTGATGCTGGTGTTGTCTGTTACTATTGTTATTTCTAAAGCCATTTCTTTACTCCACAATTACCCATTCATTATACCTCGGTTCAGTGGGTTGCATGGTGCCTGAAACATTATTGTTATTCTGATGAGTATACATTCTCTCATTCGAGGTATCATGACTATTTGTGGTATATGGGCCCCTAGCAGTCACACTATGCATATTCTCACTAGAGTTCCCATTATCTCTACTATTAGGTTTATAGTTTTTACTTTTGTTCCTGTTCCTGTGTCTACCATGACTATAGGTATGAATCTCACCTCTATTATAATCACCCTCATCTCGTATAAGTTTGCGATTTTTATTAGCCAATAACTCTTTCTGATACGTATCAGTTTTTTGTAAGGTCAGTTTGTTAAGTTCTTCATACTCAGTAGAGGATTAAAACTTATCAATTCCTCTATCTCAATCGTGACTTTAGCCACTAATGCTTCTCTATGTGAGATCAAAATTCTAATTAGCTGGAAAGAACATTCACCTAAAGTACTTTCGCATTTGGCAGATAGGTTAGCATCATCCTTAAATGAGCAGTTTTTAAATATCCTTAAACCTCTAGGAATCTGTTTTTTTCTCAAGATATTTTTTCAGCATTTCAGTATCCCACCAATGTCTGCACTCAGTGTTCATAAGTTCCTACAATCTGGAGAAAGAAGAATGTATAGATAAATCTTCTATATCGTTAAATGTAGAGAATTTTCCAAGCATTGAACAAACATTGGAGGATTTTTAAAAGAGACCCTATTCTGTGCGATTTAATTGGTGATAAACCAGCTGTGGTCTTTAAAAGAGCACCTAATCTCAAAAATATTCTAGCACCAAGCATGATCTTAAACACAAGAACACTTCTAAACCCCCTCATGTTGGACATAATAAAAATGACAAATATACTGGGATACAGAATAAAAAGTCTAGGATTACATCTACTTTGAGATTGAGGAAGGGAGCCTACAAATGTGGAGACAAGAATTGTAAAATGTGTGACCATATTGAACATAGGTAGACTAGTTTTTGTTCGTATATAAATAAGAACATTTTCCCTATTAGGGACAACCTCACTAGCGCTTCACATTATTTGATTTATTTGTTATCCAGTGTTTGTGGGGTCCAATATGTGGGCCGTACCATCAGGCGTTTAAGTCATAGATGGTCTGAACACTACTGTAGTATTATTCGAAACAAAAAATCACATAGTGTTATTCAACATTGCCATAAAAAACATAGTGGCAATCCCATTTGTTATACTATTGTCCCCATAGAGGGTATCCCTTCTTCATATCTTTATAATAGATTTCTGAGATTGAGACAAAGAGAGACATACTGGATCCACAGGCTGAAGACACTTCATCCGATGGATCTCAATATGAATGTTGATCTAGCTGCCTTTTAGGATTGCGTGTATTTGTTTTTGGCCTGTGGACCCAGTATGTCTATATGTGTATATGTGACGGAATTATTTTTGTCATTTTCAGAATTTTGGGTCTGTGGATAGTTGATTGTGTATTCTCAGGTATTGAGCTATTTGAGTGTCATTACTGGGATTTTGGAACTTTTCTACTGCAAGAGATACTTCATTAACAAAAATGAACCGTACATGGCAACCAACCCTCACCATGGACTAAAGCATTATTATTCAGCACATAGGGTTTGGTTACAACCACTCTATGACACTGTTCTGTAGATTAGTAGATTACTGCTTTTCCGGAGGAGGATCTCAAGATCGGACATAAGGAGACTATTTATATCCTACACAATGTTTGATTGATTTTTTAGAAAAGTTTGCTTTAGTTAAAATGGGTTAGTTTTTAGCATTTGAATGTTGTTACTATCATTCCAGATGGCATCTTTGTTGAGTTAGACTATCGTATGACAGATGCAGAGCCTGTAACTATATCATCAAAACTAAGATATGTAGGTCCTATGTGATCAACGAAGAATTTGAAGTAATAGGGTGTATAAACTGTATCACAAATTATGTGATATATTTAAATGAATGTGAAGAATGTGAAGAACACAAAAAGCAGTATATAGGGTTGACTACCTGACATGTGAGGACAAGAATCAGGGAGCATCTTTCTTATATTGAAAATGAAGTACCTTGCTCTGCGTTAGCAAAGCACTTCATTGAAGTTCACAATCAAGATTTAAGAAAGTTTAAATGGAATGCTATAGAAGAGATAAAAAAAAACACAGAGAGGAGGGGACAGGCTTAAAGGGACACTGTACCCAAAAAAAATCTTTCATGATTCAGATAGAGCATGCAATTTTAAGCAACTTTCTAATTTACTCCTATTATCTAATCTTCTTTATTCTCTTGGTATCTTTATTTGAAATGCAAGAATGTAAGTTTAGATGCCGGCCCATTTTTGATGAACAACCTAGGTTGTCCTTGCTGATTGGTGGATAAATTCATCCACCAATCAAAAACTGCTGTCCAGAGTTCTGAACCAAAAAAAAAGCTTAGATGCCTTCTTTTTCATATAAAGATAGCAAGAGAACGAAGAAAAATTGATAATAGGAGTAAATTAGAAAGTTGCTTAAAATTGCATGCTCTATCTGAATCACAAAAGATTTTTTTTGGGTACAGTGTCCCTTTAATCAAGAGGCATACTGGATATTTAAGCTAAAAACAGGTGCCCCTAGGATTTAACTCAGAGAACAATATTATAAATTGTTGGTTCTAGATCTAGATAACAAAATGCGCAAGGAAAAGAAAAGCTATATATTGTTTGATATCCTTATTCAATACATAATATTAATCTAGTGATGTAGAAAGTTTTTGGTATAGGCTGGCTAAGATAAAGCTATACACTGTATGATATCCTGATTCAGTACACAATATAAATCTAGTGACGTAGAAAGCTTTTGGTATAGGCTGGCTAAGATAAGGTTTGATAACTGGCATACATAGAATAAAAGTTTGCACTACAAATAACACTGCTAAATCCACATGAAATACTCAACTGTTTTAGCTTAGGCGTTAGTTGAATATTTACGAAAAAATTGTTTGTGATAAGCTTGGATGTTTGTATATAAAATACATAAAACTAAATATAACTCACAGCACTTATGTTTCAAAATGAATGTATATAATATGGCATAAATGATTATAACTTAGAAATGCATAATATGCAAGTACCAATAGGATAATGTCTATATATATATATCCATACAATATCAAACAGTTAAACAATACAGTATGTAAAGATTATTAACTAACAAGAGTCATAGGCTAACTGTGAAAAGCATCATAACATGTTGTAGTACTATCTAATATATTAGGGAAAAAATGTCTATGTATGTTACAGTGTAATAATTGATCTATGTAATTGCAATGGCTGTATTTAGCATATTTAGAACATTGGGTAAAGAATGTAAGGTCGAGTCACTTACACTAACACTGAAATGGTGCTTTTATAGTTATATTCTGTAATAGTGAGGAATATTGCAATGTTAGACTATAATTAAAGCGTAGCCTTAAACTTAGGCTTTTAAAGCTAAGTATATCTATAAAGCCAGGCAATTTAGTAATGCAGAGAAGAAGGAGTTAAATGCGAGTGTGCACTCTAACTACCTGAGTGATTTAAACTACAGGTGTTAGGACAGGAAGCATGGTCTATGATTACGGCACGACTGTTTAGCCGAAATGCGTAATACCGATAACGTCTTGCACATTATTTCTGTTTTATTTTTTTTAGCAAATAAAGAAGATTATTTTTACAGCAAAGATCCGCTTTTCATTGTTTGTTTATGTTTACTATGGGCGCCATGTACTAAGCATCGAAGTGACCCTTCATCTGTATTTCCGCATCAAAATTCGCTCACGATCTGCATCTCGTATTTACCAATCTGCGATCGAATAGAAAACCACTATTTTTCATCAGCTATCGTAATTTTACACTACTAATTGTTCCTAACCCTTTTTTCCACTTACTACATGTTCAATAGCACGTAAATTCGATTTAATCGGAAATGATGAATGTTACAAGTAATCCGCCCGCTCCAACTTTCACTCTAACTTTGCGTGATTTGCTTCACGACCATTTAGGTAGCGAATACAATAGAAAACTATAGGGGGTATCAACCTGACGCCAGGTTGAAGTACTTAAGTGAAAGGACTAGACTAAAATAGTTTCATTATTGGTTTTTGGATCACTGAATGAAGATGGAGACACTTTTACATATGTTTTTTATTCAGATTGATTCAATTACAAGGAAGAAGGGCTATACAGGCACCGGTTGAAAACAATGGATTGCAAAGAAGGAGAGGTAGAAGAATCAGAGTCCCTAGAGTTTTCCTTCCACGTATGGGTTTGGAAGGCATTTCTGATCGTGAGATTATCCAGAGATTCCGTTTGGACAGAGAAGCTATTATGGAACTTTATAATGAAATAGCAGAATACCTGGAGCCTATGAGAGCGCGTTCACAAGCCATACCCGGACTATTAAAACTGTTGGCAGCCTTACACTTTTTTGCCACTGGTTCATTCCAAGCTGTGTCTAGTGTTATAATTGGCGTCAGCCAGTCTGCTTTTTCGAGGCACCTAACCAAAGTCATTGATGCATTGATGGTTGCCTTTCCAAGGTACGTGTTCCCAATTTTTGTTCATAACCTGGGTTATGCTTGCTTATTGGTGGTTAAATGTCGACCTCCAATAAGCAAACGCTAACCATGGTGATGAACCTAAAATTTGCTGACTGCAAAGATTGCATTACTGCTTTTTAAATAAAGATAGAAAGAGAAAGAAGAAAAATGGATAATACAAGTAAATAGCACATTAAAAACACACTTTTGGTGCAGACAATTAAACAATATAAATATTAATTTGGACATTAATTTATAATTACCTCGAATATCGCTATCACAGTCATCAGTTATGCCCTCAATGACCTCCGTGCCAAGCCTCTGTAGAACTTTACTTTCGAAGTCAGTCAAATCTGCGACATAAGGCTGTCCGCCTCCAGTACCACGTGAATATTGCTTTTCTTTGTCAATTTTGGCTTTAGTTTGATGCTTGATATCATTGAACCTTTTTTTGCAGGATTCAATATCTTTTTTCGTTGGTCCTTGAGCACTCACAGCGTTACAATTTTTTTCCCAAATAATCTTTTTTCGGGCACCGGGGGTTTGCGTGACTCGACTACCATAAATATTATTATAGTATTCGAGTACAAGATCAACAAGTACAACATTCTGTTGATGCGAGAAGTTAGGGTTGCGAGTCTTCTTGGAAGTAGCTGAATCTCCGGAGCAAGCCATCTTCTCTAAGTAAATACCGAAAAGTAACTAAACAATATTCTAAGATTTCTGGGAAATGCACATTCTTATACATGTCATCAGCTAAACCTTGCCGCTTGTATGATGATTATGACACCTAGATGGCCGTAGACAGCTTAGTAACTTTGTTTTTTCGTGCCAAGCGAAGCTTCAAAGTTATCAATAATCTGATTGTCTTCGACACAGATTAGACGCAAAATTTTACGGCTTGGTTTTTAGTACATTCATGTAACGAAGTTCTATCCACATGGTGCAAATGCCGGCGGGTTAATTCGATACGGTCTGTGCAAAATTTTTGACGCCTTAGTACATGGCGCCCTATATCCTGATCTTGGAGGAGTTCAGGGAGTGTGCGGATTTAAGCTGTCAGCCCAGGCGTGGCAAGGAACTTTGTTACGAAGTGTTGCAGCAACGGATACAAACAAGAGCCTAGCAGGTGTCTATCTCAGGAGATCCGGAAACAAAAGTGAGCAGCTGCGGCAGTTAGCCAAACACAGTGTCAGTCGGCGTCTGGAGACGCGGAAGGGGAGGTTGGGTGCCACATCTTGTAAAAGCTGGAGCGTGCGGGATATATTCCAACCCCAGGTAAGAGTCAGTGAGGCACCAGTAAGCGGAGTACGCTCAGCGCTCCTACTAAGGAAGGAGTGAGATTTTGGCTGCAATACCCGTTTCCCCCCTCCATTCTATGTATAATACTAAGTGTTAAGCTGCATATTGGGATGGGACATTCAATAATAAGGAACTATATGATATAACTGGGACTGCAGTACAACGGAAGTGCAATCATAACAGAGGTCCCTAAGCACTTTTTTTACTGATACCCCCTCATGTTTAAACACTACACAGTCAATAGCTTCTAAATCACATACCTCAGTGCATACATAAGCTCACGGTATGTTAATAGTTCATAACATACCTAATACCATCTTATACTGTTGGTTCTGACCTGTTTATTGTGTGAGTAAATAGCGGTTTACTTTATTACCTTGCTTATCGCTAATGTTATCAACTGATTACAGCAATGAGTTATTCACTATAATACACTCTCATACATGGGATTCTACACCCATAGATTAGTAATACACTCTCATACATGGGATTTTACACCCATCGATTAGTAATCCTTCCAACACCAAATGGTAAAATGCCCAAAAGGATCTTACAGATATCCATATACTATGAGGGCATAATAATCTCTTTCGGAAAATACAGGCAGTCGTACAGACAAACTACAGTGGTTTAGAGACATAGGATGGCACAATATAACAGACTTTTGCTGACCAGTGCCTCATATATCAAAGTTGCCTGACTGAAAGCTACCTATCTTTGTTAACATTTTGCTCATGTTCAGATCTTTCTTGTTAACTGGACCTGACTAGAAGTGCCTTCAACTCAGTTCCTAAAGTTCAGTAAGTTATCTGAATACTAGCTTGAACATATGCTTTTCCCCTTACTAATAACCAGGCACAACTAGCCTATCTACTCAGATGATAGTGGGAAGAGGCCTTTTTAACACCTCAGCTCAAGTTACAACATATAGCGTTGTCTTAGCTCCTATAATATATATCCATAGCAACGCCCCCCCAATCTACCTTCCCCCCAATTAAAATTGGTTCTTGCCCACTGATTCACCCCAACTACCATTCAAACCAGATTACTTCCCACCCATACCTGTAGGTACGCTCACCATCTAATTAACTTTTTGCCTGTTATAAGTGTGACCAACTAACCTAAACTTCTGAGCCCCCTATATGTCATAATAGGTTCTCCTAATCTATGCACCTACACCATACCCTGATCTATAATGTTAAGTATGTTAAGTAGAATTTGGTTCATAGAAAAAGAGGTTTCAAATATTTGTATACAGTTTATCTATTTGTGTTTTACCTATAGCTCTCTCTTTAGACAACATTGAATATTGTGCGACAAACTTATATATACTGCTGTCACTTCTCAATGTCTGATGAGATGATGTATTTTACCTCTGTAAACTGGTTACTGGCTGTTGCAATATCTACCAACCTCAATAAAAAAAAAAATGGTAAAAATAAATAAATAAATATAAAAAATACAACTAATGTAATTTAATAAAGTACAAATAAGTCATTATTTTCTAAATGCCACAATCACAAGTCTTATGATTCCAAATTAAGCATCAATTTATATTTCCAAAATATTAAAATTTTAAATGTAATATTATGTAAATAATAAAGAAGATATGCGTGCATATATATTTTAAATGATTGTTATAATGGTTTCATCTGGCAGCAGACAATACACTAAGCATCCAAGCTAAATTCATCTTTTTTTATTGTATTAAGTATGTAAATCATTTATTGCTAATTAGTTACACTTCCCTGTATATTTACTGATAATTAGTCATATTAGTTATCTGCTCAGCTGAATCATTGAGCGCATCAGATTGCTTCCTACTGGGATTTGCTGTAGGGTCTGAATCCTTAAATTGGCTGAAGAATCTGTTCTTCATGCTTAGTACTCTTGTTTTTGTTAAATAAATTTATCCTTATAAAAACATATTTTGCTTTTTCATTAGTAGCTCTGTAGGGGGTCATTGGCCACTTCCCTCCTAGACATTTTTATTTTAGCACTGAATATAAATAAAAGTCAGTAAGAGCAAAAGAATCAGCCCAGGCAATAATACTAATGCCTGGTTTTGTGTCATTCAACAGGTTTATATGGGAAGACAAGGCAAACAGACATAATGAATTAACTCCACCATCTTTTAGACTGGTAATGAACTATTGCAAGCTAAACATGATTATATTAACCCAAGATTTCACTAAGACTACAAAAAAACTAACCATTGTTTAAGAACAATAAAAGATTGTGCTTATCAGCTACCTATGTCCTCCTTAAAGTGTCTCTATGGTGTGTGCACAATACAAACTTTCCTCCACTTCCTTTTGGCCTTAAAATAAAAACAGCATTCAAGTCAAAAGTGTAATGGGGCAACCAAGGTGTTACCTACACATAAGTGTTTCTTGTTTGACTGTCACGCTTGTTCACTTCTACCAGGACTACACTTCCTTTAATGGTAGAGGAGGTGATAATGAGAAATATCTCCTACAATTAGAAACAAAATGAATATTCAGTTTAGATACCCTGACCCCCGACAGCTTAAACCTAAAAATGGATTTAGCATGTTTTTTAGATGAATTATTTTCCTTTATTATTATATGTTTTTCTAGAAAATGCATGTATATTTTCCACTACCCCTAAAGACAACTGATGAGTGATATCTCCATAGTGACATTACTACGCTGGATACTGATTATCTCTAGATTAACTAGCTAGATCCATATTGCTATTTGCACTCCTTTTTTAACTTCCTTTTTTAACTTTATTTTAATCACAATGATTAGTTGGTTCATTAATAATTATTTTATCTATCCCTATTTATGTATGTATATATTCATATCAAATAATATATGTGTTCTATAATGTATTTTAAAAGAATGAAATCTTAAATGTAATTGATTGTGCTTCTCTAACTATGTACTTATTTTTTGTCTATATAAATATCAATATAATGTGAATTTAAGCAATACTATATGTCAGTGGCATATTTAGGTTTTGTGTTGCCCTAGGCACTCAAAATTCTTCTGCCCCCTAACCCCCCCCCCCCCCCCCTAGGTTTTAGGCTGTTTTTTGGCCATAATATTTTTCGGTCAGGGTATAATGTGACTTTGAATAAACCTGCATACACCCAGGTCAAATATCTATATATGTGTCTGTCTATATATACTGTGTATATATATATATATATATATATATACTGTATATATATATATATATATATATATATACACATATATATATATATACATATATATATATATATATATATATATATATATAAATATATATGCATATTAATGTGTGTAGCTGTAAAGATTCAGATAAAAAAAAGCATTTTTAAATTTACTTTGTTATCAAATATACTTTGTTCTCTTGGTATACATGGTTGAAAAGCAGGTGGCCATATAGTGCTCCAGACACATGCACACTCCTCAACCTACCTACCTGCTTTTTTTTTAACAAAGAATACCAATACAATGGAGTAAAATTCACAAGAGAAGTATGCGGTTATGTTTTCTTAGATGAATGTGTGGTGGATATATGATATGGCACTGTGTGTTTGGTGTATACTGGTGGGTACACATCTATATATTATAGTCACAAGGAAATGAAAGGGTTTGAAATATTTTTTCTTTTTGCAAAGTAGATATCATCTGAGCACTTATTTGCAAAATATCTGCATAAATGTGCATTTAAACTTCCAATTTGTGTTGCTTTTCAGACCACAAGGATTCCCAGAGCTGAGCACACTGTTGAAAATACCATAACGGATACAAGTAACCCGGAGCTCCGGAGTTGTCCTAAGGTTTAAACTATCCTTTCTCATGCACAAAGCTTTGGTGCATATTTCTGTTGGATTATAATACCGGTACACCTCTTTTAAACTGAACTAACTGAATCCTTGTTCTCTGCCTGCAGCAGAGTTTTGTAAGCACTCAGAGTGATATCCTGTGTCTTATATTTTATTTTTAGTCCTCATTAGTGTCATTATATTGTGTGTTTGTAGCAAAGGCTGAGTATTGCTCTCTAAAACATTGCATTTTTTGTGGCTAAACTTGATAGCTCACAGAGACTGGAGGAGAGACACTATTGGTTACTGCTGTAGCTAAGGAGGAAGCCCACCCCTAACTACGAAGGCAAGCAAGGACTGGAGGAGAGAGGAGAGTGGTGATTTGATTAGAGAGGTTGTTTTAAAAATAAAAAAAAAGAAACGTTGTGGGGGTTTGTTGTTTTGTTTTGGGAGAAGAAGGGAGAAAGTCTGGCATAGCAGGATTAACAGCAAATCCTTCACCACAGGCACCTTTCAGCAGAGAAACGAGATAGAAAGTGAAAAATCCTGTTCCCTTACTGGTAATATAGCTCCTTCTGAATGTGGATCACCACATCAGTTTATGTTGTTTACTCTTTGACACTTTGTGAAGATACCCCTTTCCATCCTGTGGATTACAAATATTGTTTTACCAGAGGCTGAGTACTCAACCACAGAATTTAAAGGGCCCCAACGCATGCAGACTTTGGGTGTGTGTAAGATACCCACTGGCCAGTGGTTAGTTAGAACCTATCAGACTTAGATAGGCTATTGTGTAAATAAAAAGAGAAAAGCACTCAACCTGGGAATGAACAATAGCATAATAGCTTGTTCTATGGCTAGTTACCGCCCAAGAAGCAGCCTCTTTTTGCTCAACATGTGCCTTTCACAGAGAACTTTCCTGAAGCATATCAGTCTGATCCTGACTTTACAGTACAGTCCAGTCCCGAAATACCAGGCAATCCCTCTCTGAACGAGAGAAACAGCAAAATCCCAGATGTACGTTTCGGCCTATTGTGGGCCTCGTCAGTGAGGTGCAGCCATATCCCTCTAGGCACACTGAGGAACGGGTCCACGTCTGGATTCCCGCATCACACTTAGGGAGACTTCCCTAATTGTCATAATTTGCATAAATAAAAAGAGAGAAGCGCTCAACCTGGGAATGAACAATAGCATTACAGCTTGTTCTATGGCTAGTTACCACCCAAGAAGCATCCTCTTTTGGCTCAAAATGTGTGTTAGATAGGCTATTATAGTCAGCTATATTACTTTTAGATACTAATTGAACAGTATTGCTGTATTGTATATTTGACAGTTTTGTTCACCACTCACTCAGTGCATTTCAGGCAAGGCCTCTGACTGGCGGTTAAAGTGAACAAACCTAAATCCTGATTTATTTCGCTGAACTGTTGTTTCATAATATTGCATTTGATATTGTTATTTTGTTATTCAGTTTATATTATTTTTTTTGCTTCTCTCTCTTCTTTTCAAGGCTTATTGTTAGTTTAATAAAGCCCATTCAAAAGTGTAAACGGTGTATTGATCTCACTTGGGTTCAGGTTCAGGTGAGTCATCACTGGTGTGGAACAGAAGGCCCGTATATTACAGCGGCCCTTACGGGGGTAGTGCTACACGTGGGGGCTTCGTCCGGGATACCTTTTGGTCCCTGTCACAGAGTGATGACTAGCTCTATTAGCAGAGTCACCATGATGGACCCTGGTACTGCTGCCAAGTTGTGTGAAGAGGAAAATGGCAGGCTGGGGCTCTGAGTAATTATAGGTCTCACTGGCGCCACCTGGACTGAGATACAGTTTCAACAAGTAAAGTCAGCTTTGATACCTGATCAGAAAACAGTCATATTGGACTTGAAAGTCTCTCGCACTTATACTCTGCTAGAATGGAAAAGAGGGATCCCGGCCTGATTCCAGGGAGTTAACATAAAGTTACCAGGTGATCTCAAAGCTCAGCTTATACAGCCAAATATGCTGGATGACCACCCTGAAAGTACTAGCCCAACAATATCAGGTTCAGGAGTATTAGCTACCACTTCCACCTCAATCACAGGGTTCCCTCCTGCTGCATTCTTTAGCACTATGGCAAAGCTGGTGGAAACGTTGGCCCGAAATTCAGCCTCGTCTGCCAATTATGGATATCGCAAGTTGCGGTTCTATTCTGGTAAGGTTCCTGTGCCATCTGGGGAAGAAGACTTTGAAACCTGGATAGATCAGGCAGTGTAGGCTGTGGAAGAATGGGAAGTTGCTGACACAGTAAAAAGACAAAGGTTATTTGAGAGCCTAAGAACTCCTGCTTCAGATGTCATCAGAAACCTAAAAAGGGACAAGCCAGGCTGCACAGCTGCTGAATGTCTAGAAGCTTTACAAGAAATCTTTAGAAGGGTGGAGGACTCTGCTGAGCTAATTCATATGTTCTCACACACTTATCAAAATGAAGGAGAAGAGTTATCAACTTATGTCCGGCGACTGGATAAAATCCTTCATCAGGTCTTTCTAAAAGGAACGCTTTGTTGGATCAAATTTATCAAGGAGCACTCCCACTAGATCCCATAATGTTGAAATTTCGGACTAGAAACCAGAACAAGCCATTGACTTATTCTAAATTGGTCAAAGCTATCCTGGAAGAAGAGGCTTTAATTAAGGCTAAACAAACTGCTAATGTTTCACATGCAGCTTACACCGTAGAAGTGGGAACTGTGGGCATAATGGAAGTCAAGTCCGAAGTAATGGCTTTGAAAACTCAGATGTCACAAATGATGGAGTTGATGACATTGCTGTCCGCCAGGATTACCATACCTGAGGGGGAAAAGACATTGAAACCAACCAGGGCAGAGGAAATCCAGAATGCTCCTGTTGGAGAACCCACTTGTTCAGTGGTCTGCTATAAATGTGGGGGTGTTGGTCATTATCAACGTGACTGTCCCAGCCCACCAAAGCCACGAGGAGAACATTGTAAGCCGACGGGAAACTCCAGAGGGCCCTGGTGAGGGAGCCAGCTGGGTGCCCATCTAAGTAAGCTCGCTCCAGTTCCCAAGTCTTAAACAAAGGGCGAGTAAGGCATAAACCTTTGCAACAAGCCTCACCAAAAGCCTCATTTAGGCTGCCTAAGTTACTTTCAGCTGCGGGTCCCAGACCGCGGTAGATCGGTGCACACCAAACTCAAACCGTCAGTCTAGATCACAACAGAGAAGGGCAAAGACCAAAAGAGGGGTTCAAGCCCAAACAGCCAAGCAAACTGCATCAAAACAGCCAGGCAAGTTTCCTGACAAGCTGGTGGGCCCTTCTCCTATAGTGCCAGTTCAGGCGGAAGGTGTATACACTAAAGCTCTTCTAGACTCTGGTGCCCAAGTTACTTTAATTTACTGTGATTTCTATGATTAACACCTGAAACACCTGCCCTTGCAGAAATTAGAAAGCCTAGAGATCTGGGGTATAGGAACTAAGGAGCTCCCCTATGATGGATATCTTTCAGTCAAGCTTGAATTTGGCCCATCTGTTGTAGGGCAGCCAGAGACTTCTGACACATTGGCCATTGTATGTCCCCACCCTCCAGGGGCTAATCGGAGTTCCATGATTGTGGGGACAAACACTGACTTGGTTCAACGGTTGCTCACTCCCCATGTCTCAGAGAATGAGGCGGCAGCTGAAAGTGTACATCCTATGTTACGCTCAGTGTACCAGCAACTGATCCAGGAACAAAAAGCCCCAATAGAAGGAGTAGGAAAATTGTGGAAGCTGGACAAGACGGAAAAGGTTTTGCAGCCAGGCGAAGTAGCATGTCTGCGGGCTTCAGTCAAACTGAATTGGGACAAACCTGGTCCTTATGTTATCCTTGAAGGTGACCCACAGAAGACAGATTCAGGTTTGGAACTGATTCCAGAAATCATTTCTATGAAGGTCTTACAGAGAACTCATGGTAAGGTTCTGATCAGTGTTCTTAATGTTACTGATTCTACAGTAAAACTTTGGGCTCGAATGATGATAGGGCAAGTAAACCCAGCCACATCCATCACATCACACTGTGTATTGGGGAAAGCCAAGGAAGAGTTACCAGAGGAGTACTTCTATCCAGAAGGCTCTCCTATGAAATTTGAATGGAAAGAACGGGCAAAAGCACAACTTTTAAAGTGGAGCGAAAAACAAATTTGATGTGGGATGCGCAAAGAGTGCACAGCATCATATTCGTCTACAAGAGGATAAGCCATTTTGAGAAAGGTCTTGAAGAATCCCATTGGCGGATTTAGATGACCTTAGAGAACATATTGCAGAGTTGAAGAGGACAGGAATTATTCGGGAGTCCCGAAGTCTATGCTTCTCCCATTGTGGTAGTGAGGAAAAAAAAAGAGTCATTAAGGATGTGTATCGATTATCACACTCTCAACAAAAGAACCATCCCAGATCAGTACACCACTCCACAAATAGAAGGTGCCCTGCAATGCCTTTCATGGGCTAAATGGTTCAGCGTGTTGGACCTGAGAAGTTATTACCATCAGATCCCTATGCATCCAGATGACCAGGAGAAGACCACTTTCCTCTGCCCCATGGGGTTCTTCAAGTTTGAATGGATGCCACAGGGTATGTATGGGGCCCCTGCTACATTCCAGCACTTGATGGAACAAACTGTTGGTGACATGAACTTAATTGAAGTGTTAGTGTACTTAGATGACATCATTGTCTTTGGGCGGACTTTGGAAGAACATGAGGAGCGTCTAGAGAAAGTTCTGCAGTGACTCGGTGAAGAGGGGTTGAAGCTGTTTCTTGAGAAGTGCCAGTTATACCAGTCATCAGCCACCTACCTCGGGCATGTTGTCTCAGCAGAGGGAGTGGCCACTGACCCCAAGAAGTTGGAAGCCATTACCACTTGGCCCAGACCTAGAAATGTGCAAGAGCTTAGATATTTTCTTGGATTCTGCTCCTACTTCAGGAGGTTTGTGGAGGGATTTGCCAAAATAACCAGACCTCTCACTGAACTTTTGTGGGCTGAAGATGATGAAGAAGGGCAAGAGGCCTCAGAAGTAGTCCGGCAAACTAGTAAAGCAAGAAAATCTCGGGAGTTCATAGAGAGAGAGAGAGTGGTCTGATCGATGTGAACAAGGTTTCCTTCAATTAAAACGGGGTTTGACCAATGCCCCGGTTTTAGCCTATGCTGACACCCGCAAGTCCTATGAGCTCCATGTTGATGCTAGCAGAGAAGGACTGGGTGGTGTGTTGTATCAAGAACACAAGTTGGAATTTTCGGCATTGAAATGGGCTGTCGTGGACAAGCTGAAAGAATACCTGTATGGTGCTGAATTTGAGGTCAAACAGATAACAGCCCACTCAGATATGTCCTTACCATGGCCAAGCTGGATTCCACAGGACATCGATGGTTGGCCGCACTATCTAGTTTCCGATTCAGCTTGAAGTACCGACCTCGAGTTGGAAATAGGGATGCTGATGCACTATCAAGGAGAACCTATTACATGCTAACTCATAAGGAAGAGTGGACTCAACTGACGACAGAAGGCATTCGGTCTTTGACTTTGTATCAAGGGATTGAGTACCAAGCCAGAGGAGCGACAGGGGCTGAATTCCTTGGAGTCACCATTGCTGGAGTCCCAAAGTTCTACTGTGAATTGACCCAGGTGGGGGATGAGGGACTGCCTACCTTTTCCAAGAAAGACTTGAGAAAGGATCAAGAAGAAGATCCTCTTTGTTCTCTGACTTTAAAAGCCTTAGAGAGTGGTTGCTCAGAACTTCTAAGGAGACTCGATTGGTTTACAAGGAGTGGGATTGATTTCAGCTCTCAGATGGGGTGGTCTACCAAAGGGGCACCTCCGATGATTCAGAGGAGAGTTGGCAGCTGTTTCTCCAGGAGAAGCATAGGTGGAAAGTGTTGAATGCATTACACAATGAGCATGGATACCTGGGACTTGATAGAACATTTAAGTTAGTCAGGGATTGTTTCTACTGGCCATGTATGCAAACTGAGATAGAAAGTTACTGTTACTCCTGTCTTCGCTGCATCCAGAGGAAGACTTTGCCTTCCAGAGCTGCCCCAATGGGCCATCTACAGAGTCAAGGTCCCATGGATTTGGTGTGCATTGTTTTCTTGTGTCTGGAACCCGACACGAGTGGTCAAGGGAACGTATTAGTAGTAACTGATCATTTCACCCATTATGCTCAGGCTTATCCAACAAGAGATCAAAGAGCCATTACTGTTGCCAAAGTGTTAGTGGAGAAATTCTTTGTTCATTATGGATTACCTCAGAGAATTCACTCTGACCAAGAAAGAAATTTTGAAAGCAGGCTCATTAAACAGCTATTGGATCTTCTGAGAATTAAGAAGTCGAGAACAACGCCTTACCGTCCTCAAGGGGATCCTCCACCTGAGAGGTTTAATTGTACCCTTCTTGACATGCTTGGAACCCTTCCATCTGACCGAAAACAGCACTGGAGCAGGCACATTTCTGCTGTGGTTCATGCCTATAACAGTACTGAAAATTATGCAACGGGTTATTCACCATATAGGCTGATGTTTGGGAGAGAAGCTCGTTTGCCAGTGGACTTGGCTTTCGTTATCTAAATAGACCGAACTTCAGTTATGTCCTACAGGGGCTATGTGTACAGACTCAGAAAGGACCTAAAGATGGCCTATGAGAAGTGGAAATAGTGGCAACGGTGTTAGTTTAAGCAAATATCAACCCCTTCATAATATAGTATGCTGAAATAATAGTAGATATATAATCTATTCAGTATTCATTATATACCAGTTAGTATCACTGGTGAAGTGTAGGAGAAGGGGGGTGCTGACTGTCTGATAGATATATAGGTACAAAAAAGAGAGAGAGAAGTTTGACAGTACCCAGCACTCACAAAACACTATATAGTAACAGTATGCATTGAAAACCAGATTGTGTCCAGAACTGGTTATTAAAACGTAACTTTTACTAATGATAGAATAAAATAAAAAGGGTTGGTAAATAGTACCAAATGTATAACATAAATATGTGAGACATACATTTAAAACTTAGATTAAGAAACAGATCAGGACTGTGTGTGTGAGACTTCAAAAACAGAATTACTTCCCTGGGTAATAGTTCAAATACACCGTAACCCTCAGGGCTCAGAGAATACACGGATTGCTCTAAAGCTAATCTAAAAAGAGGATTGACCCCAACAACATTACCTAATCTGAGCAATACTGGTACCTAGAGCAGGAGAGGAAACGGTTTATAAATGACTGATCAAGGAAGGCAATTGCCACATCAATATAAGCTTAGAAAAGTCCCAGGTAAACACAAATGAGCAAGTCTCATGCACACAGACAAGGCCCACACAGTCCTGATCTGTTTCTTAATCTAAGTTTTAAATGTATGTCTCACATATTTATGTTATACATTTGGTACTATTTACCAACCTTTTTTATTTTATTCTATCATTAGTAAAAGTTACGTTTTAATAACCAGTTCTGGACACAATCCGGTTTTCAATGCATACTGTTACTATATAGTGTTTTGTGAGTGCTGGGTACTGTCAAACTTCTCTCTCTCTTTTTTGTACCTATGGCCTATGAGAAGGCCCAAGAAGCTTCTGATGGTAGAGGTCAGCGGAATAGGAAGAATTATGATTTGAAAGTTAGCATTCATGATTTACAGCCAGGTGACAAAGTGTTACTAAGGAATCTAGGTCTCTTTGGAAAGCATAAGTTAGCTGACCGGTGGAGTTCTCAACAATATGTCGTCTGTAAGCAGCTGTCTGGTCTTCCTGTATACCTGTAAGGGATTGAACTCATTTCTGCTATGTTTTACACTGTACCTTTAAGGAGATCACCTCCTTCCTATAAAAGGCACTTCCTTTCAGCATTTCCTTGCTGGTTTATTGAAGTCTTATCGGATCTTCAACCCTGTCAGCCTTCTAGTGGTTTACACTATATCTTTGCTAATTCTTACTTAAGTCTCCTACTGCCTCCTCTACTTATCATCTGCTAACCACTATTCTACAGAAGTTAAGTATAAGAGGAAACTTATACTTACAACCGCAGCCTTGTCTCTATCCTCCCTCTGACACCTGGAGTGTCTGAGCAAGCCGATTACGTCATCAGCTACAGCCGACTCTCTCCTTCAGTGTCTCTCTCCCTGCAGACTCACCGGGTAAGCTCCGGAACGCTACACAAGTTATCAGCAGCAGCAACACTACTCTGTACATCGGAGTCACTAACACCCTGACTGGAGGTACGCTGCCACAGACTTACCATACAGGGACTGGAGATATGATTTCAGTTATGTAAGAGAAGTGCTACAAGCCGTTATTATGCTAGCTGTTATCAATAATCATTAGATCTCAGTTGTTACTATATGCGGCTAAATTAAGTCACAGTTGTAACTTAGGAAATCCTAATATGCAGTTACTAATTGTGACACATAACTAATATTTGTATAAATTACTCAGGTATATAACAATTTGCACTAATATCTATAATAGCAACAAGGCATAAACAGATATTACATAATAAACCAGCCTAAAAAAGATATCAAGACTTGGTGTTTGCTTGATTCCTGTGTACTGCATAACCAGTCCTGTTAAATAATTATATTGTCCAAATGGATCCTAATGCTATGTCTGATCACATAAAAAGTCTATCAGACAGGGTAGATATGTTAGCAAACTCATTCCATGAACTACAGGTAGAGATTCAGGCCCTAAAAGCCTATCTCAGAGAAACCCTTGCTGCCAAACCCAATCAAATTGAGTACCGTCCTGAACCAGCAGTTTCCACACCAGAGAAGTTTTCTGGCAATCGTTCTCAGTTTAGAGAGTTCAGAAACTCCTGCATGCTTCTATTTGAATTAAAACCAAAGACATATGCATCTGAAAGAATAAGAGTTCTTACTGTAATTTCCTATTTGATGGGAGAACCCAGGGCATGGGCAGACACCTTTTTTGAAAAGCAGGATCCAATCCTGGGATCATTAGATCCTTTCTTCTCTGAAATGTCCACCCTCTATGACGATCCCTATAAACAAATCTCAGCTGAGAATAACCTTCATGCTTTGAAACAGCACAAAAACGCAGTTGAAACATACATAACTCAATTTAAAATTTATGCTAGAGACTCTATGTGGAATGAGATTTCACTTAGAAATCAATTCCGCTTAGGATTAAGTGAAGAGCTTAAAGATGAGCTTTCACGAATTGGGATACCAGACACTCTAGAGGAACTCTATACTGTATCCATATCCATTGACAGACGTCTTAGGGAGAGACAATCTGAAAGAATGGGTATCACAAAAAGAGTTTCTATGCCTTCTTCCTCTCCTGGAAAGGACCTTCCACAACCTATGGAAATAGGCTTTATTAAAGGTCCCTTATCTTCACAAGAGAAGACTAGAAGGAAAACTCTAAACCTATGTTTATACTGTGCTTCCCCAAAGCATGAGGTAAAAGAATACCCACTATAGGCAAAACAGAAACTAGGTAAGAGTCCTGTACCTCTGACTAGTTTTTTCTCTAAATTAGCTTCTACTTCATATTTAACACTGTCCATCTCTCTACAGTGGGAACGTTGCAAGATCAAGACTACAGCCATCATTGATACAGGTTCCTGTAGGAACTTCATTGACGTGAATTTTGTGAAAATAAATAAAATTCCTTTGTTCACCAAGCAAATACCAGTCTCTGTGAAGGTCATTAATGGTAATCTGTTATCTAGTGGTCCACTCACTCATCAAACCATTCCCTTACAACTACACACAGATACTAATCATACAGAACAGATAACTCTAGATGTTATTACATCACCTATGTTCGATGTTATTTTAGGAATAAAATGGTTAAGTCTTCATAAGCCACTTATAGATTGGTCACACCTCACCATTACATTTCCAGAACACCAAAACAGCAATACCACAAATAGAAATTCGATTTTTTTTCTCTGTATCCGATTCTGACACTAATCTACCCCCACAATATCAAGAGTTCACTGATGTGTTGGACAAAAAAGAAGCAGAATCTCTGCCGCCACATAGAGCCTATTATTGTCCCATAGATCTGCTTCCTGGTGTCTCTATACCTTTCGGACACTTTTATCCTCTTTCTAAGCCAGAATTAGAACATTTGAAGTCATACATAGACGAAAACCTTAAGAAAGGTTTTATAAGACCTAGTACCTCCCCAGCTGGTGCAGGCATGTTTTTTGTCACCAATAAGGATGGTTCTCTCAGACCTATAATAGATTATAGAGAATTAAACAAACGCACAAAGAAAAACAGGTATCCTCTCCCATTAATCCCTGAACTGATAGAAAGATTGCATGGTGCCTCAATATTCACCAAATTGGATCTTAGAGGCGCCTATAATCTTATCAGAATGAGAGCTGGTGATTTAGGACCATATATGGGGCGCCATGTACTAAATGGCGGCCGGACAGCTTCTCAACTCGCGAAGCTGTCCGCCCGCCTTTGCTACACACGGGCAGCAGATCTGTTGATCCGCTTGCCCGTATGTATCATTACACACTGATTGGAGTGTGTAATGCCCGCCCCTTCAATCGCGCGAGCAATCACGAGACTGAAGGGGCTGTCAATCACCGAGAACTAGCGTGCTCTCTGTAATTTTGCCTCACCAGCTAAGAGGTGGCGTAGGGTGTAGGAAGCAGCCGTCTAATGACTGCTGCTTCTTACATTGCGGGAAGCAGGCTCGCATATGCTAACCTGCCCCGCAAAGGCTCCGGAGCAGCTTTCGCTGCTTCGTACAAGGAGCCCATGGTCTTTATGAGTATACTATAAAACAAGATAATATCCTCCAGCACTGGTGATGGGAGTGCAAGCCTGAGGAGCTCCTGCCAAAGCTCCAAACAGATCAGTATACACAAAAAGTTCAAGCAGCACCTCCACTTGTACAAAATTACCAATTTTATTGCACCAAGACACAAAAATCCATGACGTTTCGGGCTCAAATGCCCTTAATCACATATGATTAAGGGCATTTGAGCCCGAAACGTCATGGATTTTTGTGTCTTGGTGCAATAAAATTGGTAATTTTGTGCAAGTGGAGGCGCTGCTTGAACTTTTTGTGTATACTTTATGAGTATACTGTAATGCCATTCAGGCTATGCAATGCCCCAGCAACATTTCAGTGTTTTATCAATGACATTTTCAGACATATTGGATGTGTATATTGTCATCTATTTAGATGACATCTTGATTTATTCACCAAATCTTGATCAACATAGAATTCATGTCAAGGAAGTTTTAACCAGGTTAAGGAAGAATAGGTTATTACGCTAAGCTTGAAAAATGTATCTTTGAGACCCAAAACATCACTTTCCTTGGGTACCATATTACAGTACAGGGTATATCTATGGATAACAAAAAGGTGCAGGCTATTCTTGACTAGCCAATTCCTACTTCCAGGAAGGATATACAACGCTTCCTAGGCTTCTCTAATTTTTATAGGATGTTTATCCCAGGGTTTGCAGCTATTACTAAACCTCTTACAGAGCTCACAAAAGTTCATATCACATTTCAATGGACTCCTCAAGCTCAAAATGCATTCAACTTCCTAAAACAAAAATTCTCATTAGCACCCATTCTGAGATTTCCAGACATGAATCATCAATTCGTATTAGAAGTCGACGCTTCTGAATATGCTATTGGCGCAATCCTCTCTAAAAGACTGTCATTCAAGGAATGATTACATCCAGGGGCTTACTTTTCCAGGATTTTGCAACCTGCCGAATTAAATTATCCTGTCGGGGAAAAGGAGTTGTTGGCAATTAAAAGCTCATTTGATCATTGGCGTCATCTTCTGGAGGGTGCTGTTCACCCCATCATAATATTTACGGACCACAAAAACATGCAATATCTTCAAACCAATAAAACTCTTTCCTCTAGACAACTTCGATGGAGCCTTTATTTCTCTAGGTTTAACTATATCATAACCTACAGGGCTGGTGATAAAAATGGAAAGGCTGATGCCCTCTCCAGACAATACTCAAAAAACATTCCTGGAAATCCTCCATCCACTGTTATCCCACAAGACTGTTTTCTAGGATTGATAGCAGACATGCTGCCTCAGCTAAAGGATGCTCAAAACTCTGACATCTACAGACCGTCAGACGGTCTCACTTTGCACACAGATGGTTTATACTACAAAGAAAAGAAATTATATGTACCAGCCTCATTTCATCAACTGGTGCTACGAAATGTTCATGAATCACCCCTAGCAGGACATATGGGCACAACTAAAACCACTGAACTCCTACGTTCATATTGGTGGCCTGGAATCAGAAAATCTGCACAAACTTTCCTATCCAATTGTGCCATATGTGCCACCTCAAAACATTTGAAACAGCGACCTATTGGTTTTCTACAACCACTTCAAGCACCCCAAAGAACTTGGGACAAAGTCTCGATGGACTTCATGGAATACCGAAATCTGTTGTTAGTGACCGCGGAACGCAGTTCTCATCAAGATTCTGGAGGAACCTCTGTAAAGCCCTACATATAGAACAATGCCTCACAACTTCCTTCCATCCGCAATCGAATGGACAGACTGAGCGAGTAAACCAGGTGGTGGAGCAGTATTTGAGATGCTACTGTTCTCAAGAACAGGACACCTGGGCGACATTTCTACCATTAGCCAAATTCGCCCATAATAACCATGTGAACTCTTCCACTGGTTTCAGCCCTTTTTACATCAACTATGGACTGCATCCTCACTACGATTTTACCCAAGATTGACTCACCTTGCCCTCAGGTAAACGATACTGTGAATGACATCTCCCGGATTTTTACCTCAGTACGGGCTCATATCCCTGAGGCACAAGCCTCTCAAAGCAGGTACTATAACTTACGACATAGGGGAAGTCCCCAGTATGCAGTTGGACAACGGGTTTGATTACTACCCTTGTAAAAAGTTGGGTCTGACTTTTATTGGTCCTTATACCATCACATCGATACACGGTTACCTTGGAACTTCCACCAACATTAAAGGTACATCCCACCTTCCACGTCTCTTTGATTAAGCCCTGTAATTCTGATGTTCCCATGCCTACGGAGCTTCCTGGTGTGTCAGGTTTGGACTCCCAAGAAGAATTCCAGGTTCACAGTATCCTTGATTCTCGACTTCTTCGTGGTCAACTGTTTTATCTTGTCCATTGGTTGAGTTATGGGCATGAGGATGATACTTGGGAGCCTGCCTCCAACCTCTCAGCCACTCGTCTTGTTTCGCTTTTCCATCAGCGACACCCTGACAGACCTCGTCCTTGAAACCTCGCTGTGGTTTCCTTGGTGGGGGGGCCTATGTAAGGGATTGAACTCATTTCTGCTATGTTTTACACAGCGACCTGGCATCGAAATCATCTACTGCCCCTGAGTGAAGCCGTCAGAGTACCTGTGAGAACTGAGACTTCATTACCCAAACCGTCTTCTTCCAGGCAGGTTCCAGTTACCAGGTCTCGACCTCTACTGTCAGATGAAGCTGTAACAATAGAAGATGACAGTGGTGATGATCTGGAGGTAGGATGGTTGTGGTCATCTGAGCCCATGAATACCACTCCATCCACATCCACTGCTAATCAGCACTTGGGTGTGCATCGGCCTGATGCAACTGAATTTGTACCCCAGGTGCAAGATAATTCAGAGCTATTTGAGCAAGACTACCAGTTAGTCCAAGAACCTAATGAAGGGCTTCCGGAAGGGAGTTCCTCTGAACCTGATGCAGAGCTTTTTGAGGAAAATCACCTTGAACCTGATGAACAATCCGAAGAGACTGACCTCAAGCCCAAAAAACAGAGAGTTAAGAGAACAGTGAGACCCCCAATCAAATTAACCTATGACACTCCTGGAACAAGCTCAGAAGAAGCGATTCCCACTGTTCGTAGACTTCCTGATTCTCAGGCATATTCTATAGTGGTACCAGTGATTGATGTCCTCAACCCACTAATTATATCTCTTCAGGGGACCAAAGATTTTTTTTTTAAAAGGGTGGGTGTAGCACAGGCTGAGTATTGCTCTCTAAAACATTGCAATTTTTGTGGCTAAACTGATACTGGAGGAGAGACTCTATTGGTTACTGCTGTAGCTAAGGAGGAAGCCTACCCCTAACTACAAAGGCAAGCAAGGACTGAAGGAGAGAGGAGAGGATTTGATTAGAGAGGCCTTTAAAAAAAAAAGAAACGTTATGGGGGTTTGTTGTTTTGTTTTGGGAGAAGAAGGGAGAAAACCTGGCATAGCAGGATTAACAGCAAATCCTTCACCACAGACACCTTTCAGCAGAGAAACGAGATAGAAAGTGAAAAATCCTGTTCCCTTACTGGTAATATAGCTCCTTCTGAATGTGGATCACCACATCAGTTTATGTTGTTTACTCTTTGACACTTTGTGAAGATACCCCTTTCCATCCTGTGGATTACAAATATTGTTTTACCAGAGGCTGAGTACTCAACCACAGAATTTAAAGGGCCCCAACGCATGCAGACTTTGGGTGTGTGTAAGATACCCACTGGCCAGTGGGTAACAGACTTAGACAGGCTATTATAGTCAGCTATATTACTTTTAGATACTAATTGAACAGTATTGCTGTATTGTGCATTTGACACTCACCACTCACTCAGTGCATTTCAGGCAAGGCCTCTGAATGGCGGTTAAAGTGAAGAAACCTAAATCCTGATTTATTTTGCTGAGCTGTTGTTTCATAATATTGCATTTTATATTGTTATTCTGTTATTCAGTTTATATATTTTTTTTTTTTTTGCTTCTCTCTCTTCTTTTCAGGGCTTATTGTTAGTTTAATAAAGCCCATTCAAAAGTGTAAACGGTGTATTGGTTTCACTTGGGTTCAGGTTCAGGTGAGTCATAACTGGTGTGGAACAGAAGGCCCTCTGCAGCTTCCTTTCTCTATAATGGGTTCTCAAAGGTTAAAGCAAGCCCTTTTAATGCCACCAGACCCTACATAACTGCTCTTGAAAGTTGTGAGCACAAGGCAGTCTGAGAATCAGACATCATGCTGCCACTGGGTGCCCGGGACTGAACGGGGGTAGCATTAATATTAATTAATAATTTGCTTTTATTTACTGTATTTAAATATTAATATCAAGTAAATACAGTGTTTATAGTATGGGTTATAGAACCCAGTTAGGCCTATTTTTAATAGTAACTCTCAAGCAACCAGAAATTACACTTATCTGGAATCTACCAATCCCCATGGGCCAGTTAACTGAGGGTTTACTGTACATAACTTTTATGAATATCATATAATAAATATCTATTAGACAAATCCTTATTGTTATTATTTAGGGTGTATTATTTAAGGTCCACTATCTGATTTTATCCCAGCTCCTCACTAGACTCGCCTTATTTCTGGCACCCTCCATCTGTTTTTTGTTTCTGTGTCTATTTCATTTTCGGGTGTAGGGGACCCTTTAGTTGGTGGTGCAAGTCTGTATATTTAGCGCAAGTGGTGTTGCTTTTGTACCACTACACTTCCTTTAACCCTTTACAAACAAAACTAATTACTATATACCTGAACTGTTAATATTAACCCCTTACACACCATATAAACCCAATACATATGTTAATAATTCTCAAAATATTAATCACAATTAGCAATGAACATCAAAGGGATTTTCAATAATAAAACAAACTCACAGCACTCATAAAGACCAGGGGCCATGACAAACAACAGGTGTGCTACTTGCATGATTTCCTGACTAAGCGCATAGGATGTTATGGGGCCAACCACCAGGAAGGCGAGAAGCACATGCATGTAGATAACAAATGTGAGAGCAATAAAGGACCCATGCCACATTGGTAGACCTAGAGACATGTATATTCGGACGTAGCACATCAGCACGAGCAAGTAATCCGTGCATTGCTGAGCAACCCCGATGATGATGATCGTAGACAAATACCAATTAACCTGGTAGAGCAGGTACATAACAGTGCCCCCTCCTAAGTGGTGACACCACCCGATGTTCCGGATGAGCCAAATGAAATGCCTGAATGAGAGCATCTGCTTTAAGATTGTTCAAAGACTCCCAAGAACGCTCCTCAGGACCGCACCCCTTTGAGTGGACGAGTTATTCAGGGTTACCAGAATGGACCCTGAAATCAAGAATAGCTTCAATCTCATATTCCCACTCACAACAACAGATACAGGAGGAGAGGGAGTACTGGTAGGGTAAGTGTTTGAGACAAATGGATTGAGGAGCAATCTATGAAATTCAGGATGGATCTTGTAGGAGGTAGGTAGTTGTAAACTATACGTCACAAGAGTTATCTGTGCCAAAACAGAGAAACATCCTACAAGCGAGCTCCCAACTTCTTGGTAAGACACGTGAGTCTCATATTAGTTTTGTAGATAGCCACACGTTATCTCTCACACTGTAGAAGTAGGTTGAATTCTACAGTCAGTGAACTTTTTATACCTCTTTTGGGCTGTTTTCATGGTCACCTGGAAAACGGTATGTGTTTCTCTTAAGTTTTATAAATGTTCAGAAACATCAGGCATAGAAGATGAGTCATTCTAGGCATTGTTGTAGGCAAATTTTGCTATAGGCAAAAGATAATAACAGTCATCCTGCAAGTACAGTAGCAACAAAGCTATTGCTCTAGAGTCTGATTAGTTCTGACCATTATGTTGAGGATGGAATGCAGTAGTAAATTGAAGTATGAATATGCAACAGACAACAACATTCTTTCCAGAAACGTGATGCAACTTGTACTATTCTGTAACTGATTATCTCTTGTGGTACTACATGAAGTCTGACTATCTCCTTTACAAAGGCTGAGGCTATTTCAGCAGCTGAAGCCAGGTGGGTTAATGGAATAAAATGTGCTATCTTGGTTAGATGATCAATAACTACAAGAATAGTATAATAACCAGAGGAGGAAGGAAAATCCACAATGAAAGCTAAGGCTACTGAAGCCATAGATTTAGTCGGAGCAGGCAGAGGAGCAAGAAGTCCACAGAAACTTGATACAGGTTTTTTGGCTCTGGCACAAATGTCATATGAGGAAACATATTTAATAACCTGTTTCCTTAAGCCAGACAATTGGGTTTGCTACTGTGAAAGGCCTCCCCAAACCAGTTGGCTGAGCTGAGACATATGTTGAGACAGTGCCCCCAATTGAGAGTCGACTCTTGCAGCCTGTAACATGTTTTCTGCTTGTTTGTTATGTTAGAATCATCACTGACGCTACCAAGTAAAAGGTCACCCTCCCTATTCCTGGCCGCACAGAGACTAAGGGAACGATAAGCTAACTTGCTTGCTTGTGCTCTAGTGCTGAACCAAGTAAACAATGAATTTTGCTATTCGCTGTTTACTTGGTTGATTGACATTTTAGGACTTCCCACAACTTACAGTGCTCTACAGGAATGACGTGTTCAACGGTTGGGACCTCTGAACACATAACAGATAAGCCAAAGGAAATTATTATGGGGCGGAGTTGGGGAGCACAACGGACGATGAGAGAAATCAATGAATACAATAAATTGCAAGTACAATCTATAAAAAAACATAACGTTTCAAATTATAAAAATATAATAATGTGATTTATAATGTTCACAATACTGAGTGTATACCATCACTTTAACAGAAATAATTGCAATATGTATTAGTCATCATTTTAAAAGAACTTGACAGTTTATTTCTTATTTTAACTTAATTTGTGCAGTGTCTATTACTTCCTGTCACAGCCCTATAAGGAGGCTAGGGCCTCTGCAGGAAGGAATTTATAGCTTGATGTCATAAAACTTCTAGAGTAACATGAGCTGGTTTAGTATTCATATAATGCAATGGAGACAGTAAGTCTGCTTTGCTCATGCTCAGAAGTAGCAGAATGCAACTTAAGTTCAAAAGATGATTGCTCCCTTATATCCCTGAGGGTAGGGGTTACAATGAAAAATTCTAAGTGCTCATTTTGCTAGAAAACAAGTCAATTGTTTGTTGTCTTTTAAACAATCCGTTTATTTTTATGTTTACGTTGATTTGACATATTTGTTTTTATTATATGAGCACTGTTAAAAATCCCTTTAAAAAAAAAAATCAGATTGTCCTTTTTCCATATTTGATATATTGTGCCTCTTACAGTTTTTGCCTCCCTAACTTTTTTGTTATTTTTATTAGAAACCTTTTCTGATGTCTATTTTTTTATTTTGAAGTACATCAATAACAGAGGACGCAGAGGTGGATGGTAATTCATTAGATCAATTAATATCAGATGAGTCTAAATGGTAATCAATCTCAGCAAATTTAAAGGGACAATCAAGTCCAAAAATATTTTCATTATTCAAATTGGGCATATCATTTTAAACAACTTTCTAATTTACTTTTATCACCAATTTTGCTTTGTTCTCTTGGTATTCTTAGTCGAAAGCTAAACCTAGGAGGTTCATATGCTAATCTCTTGGACTTTGAAGGCCGCCTCTAATCTAAATGCATTTTTACAGTTTTCACCACTAGAGGGCATTAGTTCATGTGTTTCATATAGATAACATTGAGCTCATGCACGTGAATTTACCGAGGAGTGAGGTTTAAATGCAAGTCTGAAGAACTGAAATAAGGGGGCAGTCTGCAGAGGCTTAGATACAAGGTAAAACATGTATTATTATGTATGTGGTATCTATAAAGCTCGGCTAATCACCCGTAATGGTCTCAAGGCGCTGCTCATTTTATCAACCTAGGAAGGATGAAAGGCTGAGTGGACCTCACCGGGGATCGAACCTGCAACACTCGGGTTGCTACAGATCTCAACCACAGTGAATTAGCATGTTGAGCTATCTGTGTTGGTTACGTAAAATTGGGGAATGGGTAATTAAGGGATTATCTATCTTTTTTAAACAACAACAATTCTGGTGTTGACTGTCCCTTTAACTTTCTCAAGTCAAAGTAAACTTTTATGATTCAGATAGAACATACAGTTTTACGTCACTTTCCAATTTATTTCCATTATCAAATTTTGCAGTCTTTTTATATTCACACTTTTTGGGGAACAAGATCCTACTGAGCCTGTGCACAAGCTCACAGGGTATATGTAAACTAGTCTGTGATTGGCTGATGCCTGTCACATGATACAGTGGGCTGGAAAATGGAAAAAAAAATTGTCAGCTTACGCTGTCGGCATTTAACATTGTACAAGCGGTTCTGGTGAATTGCTTGTTCAATGCTGCCCCCTGCAGATTTGCGCCCATACAGCCGCTAGCAGAGGGTGTCAATCAACCCGATCGTACACGATCGGGCGGATTGCAGACTGCAGCCTTAGAGGAGGCATATGAGTTAAGGAGCAGCGGTCTTAAAACCAAGGTTTCTTAACTCTTGTTTCTGGCAAGTCTGAAGGCTCTCGCGGAAACAGCTGCATTGGAGCTCATTCGGGACATGATAAATTGGCCCCCAAATCATTGTCTTTTTATAATGTACTTTTTAATGGTGTATTTCTACTGCATTGAGTGGTCCTTTAATCTTGTTATGTCTTTTGTCACCTGCCCTTTTTTAGAAATCTTCTTTATAAACTGTTTACCTTGGAGGGTATTCAGTAACCACGTATGTACCCTATTAAAAACATTCTTTAGTTTATCCCTGGACATTTGTTTAAATTCTCATAGTTCTTTTGTAAATGGTACCATGTTCTCTTTAAACTTTTTAACATAGGCTCTAAAAGTTCTTTTAAAAATGCTCTTAACCCCTTAGTGACCAGAGCACTTTTCCATTTTCTGTCCGTTTGGGACCAAGGCTATTTTTACATTTTTGCGGTGTTTGTGTTTAGCTGTAATTTTCTTCTTACTCATTTACTGTACCCACACATATTATATACCGTTTTTCTCGCCATTAAATGGACTTTCTAAAGATACCATTATTTTCATCATATCTTATAATTTACTATAAAAAAAATGATAAAATATGAGGAAAAATGGAAAAAAACACACTTTTTCTAACTTTGACCCCCAAAATCTGTTACATATCTAAAACCACCAAAAAACACCCATGCTAAATAGTTTCTAAATTTTGTCCTGAGTTTAGAAATACCCAATGTTTACATGTTCTTTGCTTTTTTTGCAAGTTATAGGGCCATAAATACAAGTAGCACTTTGCTATTTCCAAACCATTTTTTTCCAAAATTAGCGCTAGTCACATTAGAACACTGATATCTTTCAGGAATACCTGAATATCCCTTGACATTTATATATTTTTTTTTAGTAGACATCCCAAAGTATTGATCTAGGCCAATTTTGGTATATTTCATGCCACCATTTCACCGCCAAATGCGATCAAATACAAAAAATTGTTCACTTTTTCACAAATTTTTTCACAAACTTTAGGTTTCTCACTGAAATTATTTACAAACAACTTGTGCAATTATGGCATAAATGGTTGTAAATTCTTCTCTGGGATCCCCTTTGTTCAGAAATAGCACACATATATGGCTTTGGCGTTGCTTTTTGGTAATTAGAAGGCCGCTAAATGCCACTGCGCACCACAAGTGTATCATGCCCAGCAGTTAAGGGGTTAATTAGGGAGCTTTTAGGGAGCTTGTAGGGTTAATTTTAGCTTTAGTGTAGTGTAGTAGACAACCCCAAGTATTGATCTAGGCACATTTTGGTATATTTCATGCCACCATTTCACCGCCAAATGCGATCAAATTAAAAAAAACGTAAAATTTTTCACAATTTTAGGTTTCTCACTGAAATCATTTACAAACAGCTTGTGCAATTATGGCACAAATGGTTGTAAATGCTTGTCTGGGATCCCCTTTGTTCAGAAATAGCAGACATATATGACTTTGGCGTTGCTTTCTGGTAATTAGAAGGCCACTAAATCCTGTTGCGCCTCACACGTGTATTATGGCTAGCAGTGAAAGGGTTAATTAGGGAGTTTGTAGTGAGCTTGCAGGGTTAATTTTAGCTTTAGTGTAGAGATCAGCCTCCCATCTGACACATCCCACCCCCTGATCCCTCCCAAACAGCTCCCTTCCCTCCCCCACCCCACAATTGTCCCCGCCATCTTAAGTACTGGCAGAAAGTCTGCCAGTACTAAAATAAAAGGGTTTTAAAAAAAAAATGAATTTTTTTTTAGCATATTTACATATGCTACTGTGTAGGATCCCCCCCTTAGCCCCCAACCTCCCTGATCCCCCCCAAAACTGCTCTCTAACCCTCCCCTCTGCCTTATTGGGGGCCATCTTGGGTACTGCAGCTGTCTGCCAGTACCCAGTTTACAATAAAAAGTGTTTTTTTTTCTCTTTGTTTTTTTTTTTTCTGTAGTGTAGCTTCCCCCCCCCCCCCACCCACAGACAAACCCCCACCACTTTGCTGATTATTTTATTTTTCGATTTTTTTAATCTTTTTTATTTGCACATTTTCTGCAGTGTAGCGGTTCCCACCCGCTCCCTCCCCGTGCACGCGCCCGCCCCCACCCTCCCGTGCACGCGCGCGCGCCCGTGCGCGCCCCCAGCCACCCCCGCCCACGATCCCGCACCCCTTCACTTCCACAGGGCCATCGATGGCCGCCACCCGCCTCCCGGTCCGGCTCCCACCCACCAACGCAGGTAGCCACCGATCTCCGGTGCAGAGAGGGCCACAGAGTGGCTCTCTCTGCACCGGATTACTTAAAAAGGTTATTGCAGGATGCCTCCATATCGAGGCATCACTGCAATAACCGGAAAGCAGCTGGAAGCGAGCAGGATCGCTTCCAGCTGCTTTCCACACTGAGGACGTGCAGGGTACGTTCTCAGGCATTAACTGCCTTTTTTCTGAGGACGTACCCTGCACGTCCTCAGTCGTTAAGGGGTTAAATCATTCTGTATTATCTTTATCTAATTTATTCCATCCTTCGTTTTTTTTCCTATTTGATAAGTAAATCCATCAAATCCTAAGATCAAGTATTCAGAGTGTTATTCCATTTAGCAATAAACTCAGTCAGTCACTGTGAAAGAAAGAAATGTTCTAATCCTCAAATCGCGTGGGGTGCACTCGTCACGATTAAATGTCCAGATCTAGTTTAATATCTTTCCTCTGTAGATCATTCATTTGAATGAATAGATTGTCCACAAAATGTTTATTATCACAAATGAGCCTTCTAAACCTTTATCATAATTACATAATGTATGCTCAAGATCACAAAAATGTAGTGCAGGTTCTGAAAAGTATGTAATGGACAGACGTTGTAAAAAATCAGCTATATAAATTACTAGCAACATTGGAAACAAAGGTAACAGCAAAAAACTGCAATAGTGATTATATAATCATAACAGATCTTCAACCACGTACTATAAAATGCTGCGTACAAACAGCCTTGGGACAAATGAACGGTGAGCTGCAATCAGAATAAGTGGAATAGTAAGAACAAAACAACAACGTGCATTTGTCCCCCTCAAAGTGTTTGTTCAGGGTGTGCACAATACAAATTGCCTTCCATTGTCTCCGGGAACAAGCAGGTGCCTAGAGACCCACGTCTCCGCCCAGAGCGCCAGACTCAGTTCTAAAAATCATAAAAATTCTCTGCACTCCTATAATCTCCAGATGTATGAAAACCAGGGTGTTATTGAAAATCTCAGATCAAAAGTGTAAAGGGGGCAAAAAAAGGTGTCAACCCACATGTACGCGTTTTGTACTGGTCTCCTGCACATGTCGACAGCTATCAGTACACCTCCTCCAATCCTATTAAAAGCAAAACTAATTGATATGCACCAAACTTCTAATATTAACCCTTTACACACCATATATTGTCAGTGAATACGTACCAGTCCTGAATTAGAGCCAAAGGCTAGGGTGATGTAAATGAAACGCGCTAGCACTGAATACAATCCAGGACATGACCCACAGGAACAGCAGAGGTTTGAACACTGGCAATGGTAAGGAAATGGTAAAAGATAACTCACTGTGACAGACATATAGACATATATATAAGTGAATTGGAGCCCTTTGCAGTTAAGTAGATGAAAACATTTTAAAGCATATTTATGCAATATTCATTTTAATAAAGATTTTAACTATATGTTTACTGTAAATAGAATACATTCCAATGTTCTGCTTATAGCAGCATATGTTCTTTGTATTTCTAAATATACAGTATATTATATATATATATATAGCTGTATATATCTATACCTATAAATATATAATCATCTATATATAATGGTGTATATATATATATATATTTATTTATTTTTTTTACCAAAAAAAATCATATATATGTAGAAATATGTATTTATGAATAAATAGAACATATTCTTCTTTGTGAATCTGAAATATTCATATTTTCATGTCAGGTTAGCGCACATGAGAATATGCGATCGTGTTTGTGTGAGAGTCGACTTCTTTCTCCATTAACTTCTATGGGGGAATACGTGAACGCACTCGCAATATTCTAACTTCGGCTTTTTGTGCTTGTCAGGTTAGCGCAAGAGCGAAAGCAGTCTACTTTCAACTCGTAATATAAGTGCAACCAGATGTGCGCAAAAAGCTTACTTCTAGCTGAAGCGTTAATTTGCACTCCATTCGTAATCTTGCTCTTAATGTTTTATTTAACCCCTTAACGACCAAGGACATGCCAGGCACGTTCGCCAGTAAATGGCCCTTAACAACCACGGACTTACATGGCACCTCCTTTTCCTTTGTCAAAATGAGCGCTTCCAGTTGCTCTCAGGGTATTGCAGCAATGCCTCGATATTGAGGCATCGTGGAATACCCTCCGGTCAGTAACCGATGCAGAGAGGGAGACTCTGTGGCCCTCTCTGCATCGGCCAGCAATGGTGCCAATTGTTGGTGGTGTGGGAGGGTTAGGAGGGAGGCGGGTGGGCAGCCCATCACTGGAGGGGGCAGGAGAAGGTCGGGAGTGGGTGGGACCGCTATGCTACGGAAAAAAATAAAAAAAGTAGCAGTGAGTGGGAAGGAGGGAAGGAGGGAGGGAGGGGGGAGGAAGGGGAATGAGGGAGAGGGGGATCCTATGGGAGATGTGATGTGGGAAAGGGATCTGGGAGGGGGAGTTTAATGAAGGGGGCAGCTACACTACAGAAAAAAATGGGTTTGTTTATAAAAAAAAGTATAAATTGCAGCAAACTGGGTACTACCAAATAGGTAGGTAGAGGGGGTAGGGTTAAAGAGCTTTTTGGGGGGATCAGGGAGGTTGGGGGGTAAGGGGGGATGCTACACTGCAGAAAATATATTTAAAAAAAATGGGGTGGGATGTGTCAGGTGGGAGGGTAATCTATACACTAAAGCTAAAATTAACCCTACAAGCTACCTAATTAATCCCTTAACTGCTGGGCATAATACAAGTGTGGTGCGCAGCTGCAATTAGTGGCCTTCTAATTACGAAAAAAGCAATGCCAAAGCCATAAATGTCTGCTATTTCTGAACAAAGGGGATCCAAGAGACGCATTTACAACCATTTGTGCCATGATTACACAAGTTGTTTGTAAATAATTTCAGTGAGAAACCTAAAGTTTGTGAAAAGGTTAAGATTTTTTTTAATTTGATTGCATTTGGCGGTGAAATGGTGGTATGAAATATACCAAAATGGGGGAACTTCCGGGCGGCGGCCATGACAGGCTGCTTAATTGCTAGCTGCTAAAGGCTCCTACACTAATCTGACTAAAATCAACTCTTATATTCATCATCGCTTGGTCAAACAGAGTTCAAAAGGTTCATATGAAGGAGCCCTTTAATTAAAACTAACTATTACTCCGAGCAAAGACAGCTACAATTTACTGGAGACTTTCTGAGGTTGAGGCCTCCTAACTAACCCCCCGGCGGAGCACCTTCGGGCCTCTGTCGTTAAGAAGTACTTTGAGAGTACAGATCCTGACCATCTAGAGCGGGGATTACTTTGTTAAGCATACCAGATGGAGGACGCTATTTTACTTGAGCAGATCACCAACATCTTAGAGGAACATTTTGCCCGTCTCACACGAGCATTAAGTGCAGCATGGGGAAAAGATGGCGAAGCAGTCCCGCAACACAGTGCAGGCATAGTGAACGTGCTACCGCCCAGCCCAGAACATACAAAGGAGGAGAACCTCGCAGTAATGGAACAGAGTGAGGTACCTTTAACAGATGCGGGCCACCGGGTGAGAATGCTGATACTGGGCGCCGATGTGTGTCCTGAAGAAATGGGGGTAAACTCCGGTATCGCAACCCGACCCCCCGTTACCCCACATATCACTTCAACAATAGTTGCGGATCGTTATGCTGCCCTAAAGAAACAAGGAGCCCAGTATACTAGTACCGTGTCTGCGGACGCTCCACTCCTGCAGACAGACAAGGCGGCCTTAAGAGTGAATGGGCGACTGCCTAGCGAGGTAAATAACACAGCAGCGGTCCCGCATTGTATTGAGCATAGCCTAGATCAACTCACCATTGCGCAGACAAACGCTGCGATTTTGAAGCCAGATGTGTCGACATTAGGAGGGGAGGTGTGTACACCCGGTGTGGCTGTAGCTTTGGCCCTATTTTCATCCCGCCTCAGACCCAGACTCTTAGTGGGCCTTGGCCGGAGGCCAGATGTGGGGGATCATGTTTCCCAAAATTACACAGGACAGCACTTCGGACTAGCTTTTAACAAAGCAGGTGTGGGCTAAACACTAAGGTACAAATGGATAAAGTTGCTGAGTGGTGGTTCACGCAGGGCCCTTCACGAACAGACGACACAGACTCATGGCTATGTATGGAACACTGTTTGAGAAATGCTGCTCACTTGTATTTTGAACCGTGAGGCTTTTTTTTTTTATTTTCCAGTATGCCAGTTGCATTTTTATGTCCGGCTGTACACAGCCTTTATATTATCATTGTATTTACTAGCTAGAACTCATTGGGGCCGTTGGAGCAGAATATCGCAAATGTTTCTAACGAATGTAGATGTTTGTGGGTTATTATCATATCCGCTGAAAGCTTGACTGATGTAAAACTGCAGGACAAACTAACGTATCTATAATCTCCTTGCTGTATGGCTCCTAGTTATACATTTTGTATTTTGCTGTTTACAATCACTATAGTGGCTTTGCACCTATCAGTTTGAGATTTCCTAAAGTAAGCAGAGTTGCAAACTGAAGATATTCATTTTACAATTACTTACTAGCATTAGCACTAGAAACTGTATGTTTACTTCATATATTTTCTGCAGGTTAAATATAGACATGTACTTAAACTGGATAAACTCTATACATGTATTTTTGCAGCACCTGACAGATTGAGATTTGATGACAGGGACAGAGTAGCTAACCAAGGATATCTTGTGTAAATGCAGCTAGTCACAAAAACTGAACCCTCTTTTAAAAAAAAAAATTTTTTTTAGTTACAGGCCATATATCTTTACTCTTTTCCAACTTGAAGCCACAATTTTACCAATGTTATTTTTTTCTTGTGACTTCCTGAGTTGTATCTAAGAGTGACTGCCCTTTATCTCCCTTAAGTATGACCTGGGTCTCGCGGTCTGCGGCCGAGACGGTGAGTTCCCATATATGGCACGAAGCAAGCAGTTGTCTTATATTTGGACTTATGTTTGCGATAGCTGCTTTCCTAATAATCCCTGTGAGGAAATTTTAACTTAGTTCCATAATAGGTTATGAATACAGTGTAGAATATATCTTCATTCTTTCTCTACCAGATACCCCTGTTAATAAATATCAACACATTTCATATCATTTAACTGGCCAAAGCATTTGCCCTGAAAATTCATAGCCTGTAATATATAGGTGCATGTCCTTTATGATTTATCTTTAATTAATACCTCACGAACATAACCCTGTACACCATAAGACGTGTTTCTACCTCTAACTTTATGTAACTTCTTTGATGTTGGAAGGTCATCCAGGGTCAGACTCCACTCAGGTCCTTATATCCTAGACTTTTATGGTAAATTCATTTTATTGGAAAGACAATTTTTATCTTTCCCCCTACCTAAAAATTATATTGAAATACCGCTAGTTTCTTTCTACAACTATCTAACTCTCTTGTTTCAATGCTCTAATGTGTATACATTATGTTACCCTGGTTACACAATTTCATTTATATAAAATACAAAAAAGTGGTTTTCCTAGGGGACCCAAGAGTGGTCTCCTCTATCTTAGACATACCTACTAAAGTATTGATGCTCATACGGTGTTGAAAGGTCCATGAGAGGCCTTCTCCTTTTATTTTGTAGGTATATAGAAATGTTTGGCAAACAATGTTTTTCTTTTTTCATGTCATGTCCGTGTATTGCTTTTATTTCAGTTCAGCTGTTAACTTTGGACTTACTATTGTTTCTTGCATGTAGTATGTATCTAGAGCCGAAATGACGTTCAATGTTTGTATGCCTTACACAAAAAACAAAACAAATGGTTCTTTCTAGGAGACCCAAGAGTGGTCTCTTTTACCTCAGATGTACCTACTAAAGTATTGTTGTTCATACTGTGATGAAGGTCTAAGAGAGGCCTTATCTATTTATTTTGAAGGCATATAGGAATGTTTGACAACCATTGTTCTTTCTTTTCATGTCATGTCTGTGTACTGCTTTTATTTCAGTTCAGCTGTTAACTATGGACTTACTATTGTTTTTTGCATTTATTATGTATCTAGAGCCGAAATGACATTCATTGTTTGTATGCCTTGAAATAAACCAAAATAAAAATATTTAAAAAAAAAAAAAAAAAAAAAAAAAAGAAATATACCAAAATGGGCCTAGATCAATACTTTGGGTTGTCTACTAAAATATATATATATATAGTTTTGATAGGTAGATATAAAAAAAGGCTGTATTTATGTTTAAATGGAGAGATGGCAAAAATGGTCTTTTCGGGAAGTTTTAGTCTGAAATTCCTGGTCCGTTAAGGGGGTAAACATTGGGTATTTCTAAACTCAGAAAAAAAATTATAACTATTTAGCATGGGTGTTTTTTGGTGGTTGTAGATGTGTAACAAATTTGGGGGGGGGTCACATTTAGAAAAAAATAGTTTTTTTCAATTTTTTTCATCATATTTTATAATTGTTTTTATAGTAAATTATAAGATATGATGAAAATAATGGTATCTATAGAAAGTCCATTTAATGGCGAGAAAAAAAGGTATATAATATGTGTGGATACAGTATATGAGTAAGAGGAAAATTACACAAAACACAAACACCGCAGAAATGTAAAAACAGCTCTGGTCCTTAACGACAAGAAAATTGAAAAATGGCCTGGTCACTAAGGGGTTAATATAAGAAGCTGCATATATTTTTTGTTTTGGACAAAAATATGATTTCATTTTTATATAATAAGAAACTTTTTACTTTTTAGCTATAATAAATATAAAGATTAAAAGTTAAGCTCTCTCCTCACTCTTACACTCTAGAGAATTATTGGGACATTCTTTGACTAACAAATTATGCAGTGGGGAGAAATTAGGATGGTTAGTTAGTGTCTAGCTATGTTATACATTGTATAGACATTATAGGTTCACCGAACTTTAAGATGATAAGAAATGCAATGTATTGTATAATTGTAGCAGTGCTAGGGATTACCATTAGAGCAATGTTTTCGGCACCAAAGGCTCCATTTGGCACTCGGTCTAGTGCTTGCATCATTGGCTTGCTGCTTATCCCACTGTTGGGAGTTTTTCATTAAAATATGATGGAGATTTAATTAAGACTATACTCATGCTGCTCTGACTTTGAGGGTATAGTAGGATCCATAGCCTTCACAAAAATATAAAAAAACTGGAAAGTAGCCATATTGAGTTTTAAAAACTAGAAGCTCCGGGCTCAGCGTAGACAATAAACCTGATTATCCAAAAACAAAAGAGACATCCTTACCAGCAGGCTGTACTGAGCATAGGCATACAGGGCTTTTGACATATTTAAACATTGCATTGATATGTTCTTATCACTATGTTTTATTTTATTGATATGGTTGAACTTATGTTAGATAATTTTGGCAGTATTGATAATGGTGCAATATATTTTCCATTATAGGCCCATTGAGGCAACATATTTATATGTGATAGCTCTTTATGTTAGAGCATAGGCTTAGCCAGAATTATTTCAATATATTGCTGTAAGTTACGCCTTACCGGGTCAATCCAAGGGTGTTGAGAGAACTTAGCACTGTTATAGACAAACCTCTACTCTTAATTTTTCAAGACTCATTATCCTCAGGCATGGTACCCAAGGATTGGCGTAAAGCTGATGTGGTGCCACTCTTCAAAAAGGGAAGTAGGGATGATCCAGGAAGCTATAGACCAGTTAGTCTGACATCAACTGTGGGGAAGATATTTGAAGGGATTATAAGGGATTATATTGATGAGCATATTCGTGTAAACAAGATTATGAGTTCTAATCAGCATGGTTTTATGAGAAATAGATCATGTCAAACTAATCTAATTAGATTCTATGAGGAAGGAAGTAAAAATATAGATAAAGGGGAATCAGTTGATGTGATATACTTAGATTTTGCAAAGGTGTTTGATACAGTGCCACATGAGAGATTAATGCACAAAATTAAGGGACTGGGAATAGCTGAAAATGTTAGTTTGTGGATAAATAACTGGATAAAAGATAGGGAGCAACGAGTAGTAGTAAATGGATCATACTCAGATTGGACAAAGGTAATCAGTGGAGTACCCCAGGGATCAGTGCTGGGCCCTATTCTTTTTAATATTTTTTATAAATGACTTGGAGCTAGGATTAAATAGCAACATCTGTATTTTTGCAGATGATACTAAGTTAAGTAAGGTGATTAGGTCAGAGCAGGATGAACTTTCGTTACAAAGGGACCTGCAAAAATTAGCAGTATGGGCAGGTAAATGGAGAATGAGATTTAATATGGTAAAATGCAAGGTTTTACATTTTGGAAGTAAAAATAAGCAGGCAAAGTATTATTTAAATGGGACAAGACTTAGCCAAACACAGGAGGAAAGGGATTTGGGAGTAGTAATAGATAACAAGCTAAAGATGGGTGCACAATGCAGAGAAGCAACTTCAAAGGCTAATAAGATACTAGCATGTATTAAAAGAGGCATTGGCCCCTATTTATCAAGGGCTGGCAGACCTGATCCGACACTGCGGATCAGGTCCGCCAGACCTCGCTGAATACGGCGAGCAATACGCTCGCCGTATTCAGCATTGCACCAGCAGCTCACAAGAGATGTTGGTGCAACGCCGCGCCCTGCTGACTCGCGGCCAATAGGCCACCAGCAGGGGAGTGTCAATCAACCCAATCGTACTCGATCGGGTTGATTTCCGGCGATGTGTGTCCGCCTGCTCAGAGCAGGCGGACAGGTTATGGAGCAGCGGTCTTTGTGACCGCTGCTTCATAACTGCTGGCTCGCCAGAAACACGGGACATTCGGAGCTTGATACATATGCCCCATTGACTCAAGGGAGGAAAGCATAATTCTGTCACTATATAAAGCCCTGGTAAGACCTCACATTGAGTATGGAGTGCAGTTCTGGGGACCGATCGCAAAAAAAGATATTGCAGAACTAGAAAAAGTTCAGAGAAAAGCCACAAAGCTAATAAGGGGAGTGGAGAATTTAACCTATGAGGAGAGGCTAGCAAACTGGGTCTGTTTTCTTTGGAAAAAAGGCGCTTAAGAGGTGACATGATTACTTTATATAAATATATTCGAGGCCCATATACAGAGATGGCAGAAGCGCTTTTTATTCCAAGAAAAATGTCACAATTTAAGGTTGGAGGAAAGGAGATTTAATCTCCTGCAACGGAAACGTTTTTTCACTGTAAGAGCAATACAATTTTGGAACTCATTACCAAAAGAGGTAGTGAATGCCAATACCCTAGATACATTTAAAAATTATTTGGATACATTTCTGTCTATAAACAAAATTCATGGATATGATTGCTAGTATTAAATGGGTCATCTTTTAGTGGGATTATTTAAGCTTAACTGGAGCTTTTTGTACATATTTTAGATTTGTATAGGTTAAACTCGATGGACTTCGGTCTTTTTTCAACCTCATGTTACTATGTTACTATGTTACTATAGTGACCTATTTATAGTAATTGCAATATCATATTGATAAATAGAAGTATAAAAAAAATCGACACCTAGATTACGAGTTTTGCGTTAGAAACCCGGCGTTAACCTCAAAAAAGTGAGCGAAGAGCAAAATTTTGCTCAACATCTCACCTCAATACCAGCGCTGCTTGCGTTAGCTGTGAGCTGGTAAAACTTGCTTGTGCACGATTTCCCCATAGGAATCAATAGAGGAGAGCCGGCTGAAAAAAAACCTAACACCCGCAAAAAAGCAGCGTCAAGCTCCTAACGCAGCCCCATTGATTCCTATGGGGAAATACTTTTTATGTCTACAGCTAACACCCTAACATAAACCCCGAGTCTAAACAACCCTAATCTTACACTTATTAACCCCTAATCTGCCGCCCCCGACATCGCCGACACCTATATTATATTAACCCCTAATCTGCCGCTCCGGACACCGTTGCCACCTACATTATACTTATGAACCCCTAATCTGATGCCCCCAACATCGCTGACACCTACATTTTATTTATTAACCCCTACTCTGCCGCCCCCAATGTCACCGCAACCTAACTACATTTATAAACCCCTAATCTGCCGCCCCCAACGTCGCCACCACTATAATAAAGTTATTAACCCCTAAACCTAAGTCTAACCCTAACCCCCCCAACCTAAATATAATTACAATAAATCTAAATAAAATTACTACAATTAACTAAATTATTCCTATTTAAAACTAAATACTTACCTATAAAATAAACCCTAAGATAGCTACAATATAACTAATAGTTACATTGTAGCTAGCTTATGGTTTATTTTTTATTTTACAGGCAACTTTGTATTTATTTTAACTAGGTACAATAGTTATTAAATAGTTATTAACTATTTAATAACTACCTAGTTAAAATAAAGACAAATTTACCTGTAAAATAAAACCTAACCTAAGTTACACTAACACCTAACACTACACTATAATTAAATAAATTAACTAAATGAAATACAATTAATTACAATTAAATAAAATTATCTAAAGTACAAAAAAAAGAAAACACTAAATTACAGAAAATAATAAAATAATTACGAGATTTTTAAACTAATTAAACCTACTATAATCCCCCTAAGAAAATAAAAAAGCCCCCCAAAGTAAAAAAAAGCCCTACACTAAATTACAAATAACCCTTAAAAGGGCCTTTTGCGGGGCATTACCCCAAAGTAATCAGCTCTTTTACCTGTAAAAAAAATACCCCCAACATTAAAACCCACCACCCACACAACCAACCCTACTCTAAAACCCACCCAATCCCCCTTTAAAAAAAACTAACACTAACCCCTTGAAGATCACCCTACTGTGAGACGTCTTTACCCAAACGGACAGAAGTGGTCCTCCAGATGGGCAGAAGTCTTCATCCAAGCCGGGCAGAAGAGGTCCTCCAGACGGGCAGAAGTCTTCATCCAGACGGCATCTTCTATCTTCATCCATCCGACGCGGAGCAGGTCCATCTTCAAGACATCCAGTGTGGAGCATCCTCTTCAAACGATGGCTTCTTACTGAATGATGGTTCCTTTAAGTGATGTCATCCAAGATGGCGTCCCTTAGATTCTGATTGGCTGATATAATTCTATCAGCCAATCGGAATTAAGGTAGAAAAAATCCTATTGGCTGATGCAATCCGCGCCGGATGGATGAAGATAGAACATACCGTCAGGATGAAGACTTCTGCCCGTCTGGAGGACCTCTTCTGCTCGGCTTGGATGAAAACTTCTGCCCGTCTGGAGGACTACTTCTGCCTGGTTGGGTGAAGACGTCTCACGGTAGGGTGATCTTCAAGGGGTTAGTGTTAGGTTTTTTTAAGGGGGGATTGGGTGGGTTTTAGAGTAGGGTTGGTTGTGTGGGTGGTGGGTTTTAATGTTGGGGGGGTATTTGTACTTTTTTTACAGGTAAAAGAGCTGATTACTTTGGGGCAATGCCCCGCAAAAGGCCCTTTTAAGGGCTATTTGTAATTTAGTGTAGGGTAGGGCTTTTTTATTTTGGGGGGCTTTTTTATTTTGTTAGGGGGATTAGAGTAGGTTTAATTAGTTTAAAAATCTTGTAATTATTTTATTATTTTCTGTAATTTAGTGAGTGTTTTTTTCGTACTTTAGATAATTTTATTTAATTGTAATTAATTGTATTTAATTTAGATAATTTATTTAAATTATAGTGTAGTGTTAGGTGTAATTGTAACTTAGGTTAGGTTTTATTTTACATGTAAATTTTTCTTTATTTTATCTAGGTAGTTATTAAATAGTTAATAACTATTTAATAACTATTGTACCTAGTTAAAATAAATACAAAGTTGCCTGTAAAATAAAAATAAACCCTAAGCTAGCTACAATGTAACTATTAGTTATATTGTAGCTATCTAGGGTTTATTTTATAGGTAAGTATTTAGTTTTAAATAGGAATTATTTAGGTAATAGTAGTAATTTTATTTAGATTTATTGTAATTATATTTAAGTTAGGGGGGTTAGGTTAGACTTAGGTTTAGGGGTTAATACATTTAATATAGTGGCGGCGACGTTGTGGGTGGCAGATTAGGGGCTAATAAATGTAAAACAGCCAACATTCATACAATAGACTCTAGACACCGATTGCAATAGGTCCCATGATATGTTGAATGACAGTGTAGACGTTATATTCCAAAGCAGTATAAATCAACAAGCTTGATAATATTTAATGCACTCTGGTGGAGCACTAAATGGTATGTTTGTATATTCAATTTTAATAACGTGTTTATTATTAAAGAACCGGCATCCACTTGTATAATGTTGTCACAGGTGTGTATATATCCTTATCAATGGCGTGTGTGTATTCAGATGTGTATCCTTATGTTCTCTTCAAAGATTATGATTAATACCACAATGCACAGTACCCACACCGGTATCAAACAACTGACTTGGTAATAACAGTGAAAAATTTCATAGATTCCGGTCCTACTCACCGCAGGAAGGGCAAATTTCAGTGTTAGTGGTAGAAGCTCTGATCCGTGTCGATTCTTCTTAGTTGTCCTCACACGCTGTACACACCTGCAAGGTAGCTCACTGATTGTCTGCTGTGCAGGCTTTGGTTGCTTTGAAAGGCACACTGATCATAGGTAGCAAACACCCCTCCTCAGCGTTTTCCTTGCGCTGACATTATGCATGAGAGATTCCAAAAGAAGTTAGTGGAGGTGTATGCAGGCAGCACAACTTAGTTAAAAATTAATGAAGTTTATTGAATCATTTAAAACTGATACAAGCACAGAAACAATTGTTACCCAAACACACAGGGGAAAGACTGCCTTCCGACGCGTTTCCTGCTCAGACTGAGCACTTCATCAGGGATGGCAGGTGTCTCCCTTCTAGACTATTTATTGGAGTCGAGAGATTTAACCCTTGGTGTACTACACTATGAAAAAACATGTTCAGTTCAGCTTTTCAACGAATGTTATTACTGAACAAGGGTCATGAAACCTCAACTCCAATAAATCTCACCTTTTTATAACATAAATGATACATAAGATTATACAATATTTACATTAAACAATTGTAACTTTTTAATTTGGTTGCAATTAGAAGGATAGATGTAATTTCATTAATAATGGGGAGTGCTTGATTTTACACTAGGCATTTTCTAGATAGCAAGCAAGTTTAGACCCAGGAATATATATAGTGATTATTTTACTGGGAGCTAGCTCTTAAGTTTCAAAAACGCGATGCGGGATTAAAATATTTATTTTAGTGTTTGTGATGTGGGGGGGGGGGCTCGGTTTAGGGGTTAATAGGTAGTTTATGGGTGTTAGTGTACTTTTTAGTCCCTTAACTTTACTTAAGAGTTTTATGCTAGGGCGATGTAGTGTAAAACTCTTAACTACTGACTTTATAATGCGGTACCAGTCTTGACAGGAGAGGGTCTACCACTCACTTTTGGTCAGACTCGTAATTCCGGCGATATGCAAGTCCCATTGAAAATATAGGATACGCAATTGACGTAAGTGGATTTGTGGTATTTCCGAGGCTGGCCAAAAAATGAGCGGTGAGCCTGTCATTTCAAGACTCGTAATACCAGCGGGTATTAAAAAGAAACTTTGGGACCAGCCAACGCTGCTTTTTAAGCCTAACGCACAACTCGTAATCTAGGTGGGAGACTTTTACATATAACATATAAGCTCTCCTGCAAGTATCTTGTTCTACCTCTAATTGACTAAGGCACATATAATTTGTAGGGCAGCTCTCTTCAAGATGTTTTTCATTAAGTCTCTAGTATTTTGTAGATGTAATAAGCTGATCAGTATGTCTCTAGCAAATTTCTCTTTGTTTTATAACTCAACAGCCTGATACTTCAGAACTATTGCTCTATGTCCATTTTTTAGCGAGTGCCTTTGGGGGCTAAACTGGTTCACTTATATTTGAATATTGCTTATAGACATCTTGCCGACAACAATGTCAGATATAGATCTTACATTAGTAGTGGTGCAATCTATTGTGCATATTTACACTTTTCCTTAAAGGGACATGAAACACAAGAAATAGTTTAATTCAGATAGAGTGTGCTATTTTAAACAACTTTCCAATTTACTTATTTAGTGCCAGAATACAAGTGAAATGCAAACATTTGCGTCAGAGTGATAAGAGGTTTATCGCTGGGGTTTGCGCTCATCAATTGAGCGCAATCGCCATCTACAATAGAATGATTGCCGTGACTTCAGAGCTCTGGTTAATTGCACAAGCACATTAAAAATACACTACAAAGTAAACTTAAACTCATAATAACACCATCTAATAAAAATTATTTTAAAAAATATATTGCACACAAAAGTTGAAAAACTCAAAGATATGAGATCTCAGGTGTTAGAGAGAAAAAAAGGCAGCCAAAGGACTACATACATATACATGTCTAAAACAAAATTTATGCTTACCTGATAAATTTCTTTCTTTCCAGACATGGAGAGTCCACAACGTCATTCCAATGACTAGTGAGATTTTTTTGCAAGCTATGGACATAGAACAGGAATCTGTTTCTTTTGATAGATGCTTATTATGTCTAGAGGCCCAAATTGTTTTGCCTATGTAATTTTGTGCTACATGTTTAGCTAGAATGCTAGAGTATAATTAATTATTACCCTCTGAGCCTATGGTCTCCCAGGATAATGCTGTTCAGGTTATGCCACAGCTTTCTCCACTAGCGTCCCAAGCCTCATTTGCGTCACATACAGTGCCCTGCGGTTCCTCTCAGCCTCCTGGAGGCCTATATTTGCCTGTAGATTTTGCTGCACAGATATCTTCTGCAGTATCTGCGGCATTATCTGATTTTCTCATGTTGGGGAAGCACAAGAGGAAATCTAAACACTTTTCTGATAGTAAGGTGTCTGTCTCCTCTGCTGCTGTGAAGGTTCACCTCCTTCCTAAGTCTGATGAGGAGGATACCTCGGTAGCGTCTGATGGTGAAATCTCAGATTCAGGCAGTATAATTCCTTTAACTGACTCTGAAGAGGTAAACTTCAGATTTAAGCTTGAACATCTCAGTTTACTATTAAAAGAGGTATTGGCTACTTTGGATGACTCCAATGCTTCTGTCGCTGTCAACCCTAAGAAATCTTGTAAACTTAATAAGTACTATGATGTTCCTTCCTCTGTGGAAGTGTTTCCTGTCCCTGACCGTGTGTCGGAGATCATTGCACAGGAGTGGGATAAGCCAGGATTACCTTTCTCCCCGTTTACCATTTTTAAAAAGATGTTTCCTGTTGCTGACTCCATTCAAGATGTATGGTGCACAGTGCCTAAGGTAGAAGGGGCTATTTCTACTCTGGCTAAGTAGAAACAAGGGGCTATTTCTACTCTGGCTCTGGATCCTATGGACAAAAAGCTGGAGGCTTATTTAAAGACGATGTATGTGCATCAGGGTCTACAATGGCAACCTGCAGTTTGTATTGCCACAGTAGCAAGTGCAGCATCTTATTGGTGTGATGCCTTGTTTGAATTGATTTTAGAAGAGACTCCTTTAGAGGAGATTCAAGATAGAATTAAGGCCCTCAAACTTGTCAATTCCTTTATCTCTGATGCTAACATACAAGTCATTAGACTGGGAGCCAAGATGTCTGGTTTCACTGTTCTAGCATGCAGGGCTCTGTGGCTAAAATCTTGGTCAGCTGATGTTACCTCCAAGTCCAAGCTCCTGTCGTTACCTTACAAGGGTAAGACCCTGTTTGGTCCTGGTCTAGCGGAAATCATTTCTGAAATTGCGGATGGAAAGGGGTCCTTTCTGTCACAAGATAAGAAGAATAGACTCAAGGGGCATCAAAATTCAATTTTTCGTTCCTTTTCGATTTTTCTTTAAATGAATATAACACCTTAATATTTCAATAAAAAAGACCAAAGTGGAATTTCTTGACCTTATTCTTTATAGTGATGATCAAAATAATATAGCTGCGCCAAATTTTAGAAAACCTACAAAGAGGAACAGCTTTATAAATTACTCTAGTGCCCATAAGTGAAGTTGGGTCAAAAATATTCCTTTTAGTCTCAGTACCTCAGGATGCGAAGAAATTGCACTCATGACAGTGACTATATTAAAGAAACAGACATACTAGACAGTAAATTTACAGTCAAGGGTTGTGATGTGAAACTCCTGAAGGAAGCGAAAGAGAGAGCATCCAAAAAGCAATAGACCTGATTTAATTTAATCAGATCCGAAACCTATTTACAATAGGGAAGTAAACAATGCAACATCTGTAAGGTTTATAACAACTTATAATGAAAGTGCCAATAAAATCAAAGGCATTCTTAATAAACATTGGCCCATCTTAAAAGTCGATCCGCTATTGGGCCCCCAGATTGGCAACACACCATTGACTACTTTTAAAAGGGGTAGGAATCTTAAGAATTATCTAGTCCCTAGCAAATTAAGGACACATATTGCGGATAAAAATAGGGAGGGTGCATCTACAAATTGGTGGGCAATAAAGGTACTTAGAAATGCGGCACAGCACAATGTATTATGTGCAGTCACATTAATAATTCTTCCATGTTTCACAACACTGACCATTCTGAGAGTTTTGAGATTAGGGTTAGAAGTAGTTGCAATTCCACTTTTATAGTAAATTTATTAGAATGTGGGTGTGGCCTTTTTTTTATGTAGGCCGAACTAAAAGAAAAGTAAAGAGGAGATTTTATGAACATGTATATAATATTAAAGAAAAATTCATCAAACATAGTGTATCTAGACACTATATAGAATGTCATAATTGTGATCCCTCCAGTCTGAAAATACAAGCTATAGATTGGGTCTCTCCCAAAGAAAGGGATAGACTGTTAAAATTACAAAAGTTAGAAACATACTGGATTTATAAATTGAAATGCTTACAACCGATTTATAATTTGTATGACTAATAAATAATTTAGTAATATGTAATAACATAATATATAATATTATTATTTACTATATATATTTAAAATAAGAGAATAACATAAATAATATATTATATAACTTAAATAATTTGCATAGTTTACTGATTGCTTAGATTTTTTTATTAAAAAAACAACATCTGATTATGACAGTAGTACCATTTTGGATTTCAAGCATTACTAGTGGTTAAGGTTTTTTGCTAAAAAAACAAGATACATACAGTATATACCATTTCTGGCTTCAAGTATGAACGTTGACAGGTCACCACATTTTCTCCTGTGCTAAACACCCTCTCTGATGGTGAACTAGTTGCAGGAACACAAAGATATTTTTGTGTAGACATGTGCGTTTTATTTCATTCCGAATCAAAATTCGGATGAATTTGCCAAATTTGGAGATTAAAATCGATTCGAATTTCCGAATTACCCTAGCAATGAAACTAAACTAATCCGAATGCACCTGTAACAAATAAATCCGAATTAGTTTGGATTTATTTGTTATATTCGAATGGCCATGGACTAATCACAATTCAGCATAAAAATTAAATTTAGTGGGATTTAGTGAGATAGAACAGTGAAATAATTCAGTTTGTGTAACTTGAAACCATCTGAATCAACATAAGACATACCGAACTTCCGAATTTACGATTAAAATCCGAAACGAATACATCCAAATTTATTTGAATCTGAATTAATCAGAAACTAATACATTCGAATGTATCCGAATTTGAATTGATCCGAAATGAAATTCGAGAAAATCCGAATCGGTCTGAAATGAACCGAAACAAATGTTTCCGCTGTGCCCATGTCTAATTTTGTGCAAGCTTGCTCAATTTCGGAAAGTTAATCTTATGTAGTTTAAATCATTGCAGATAATTTTTCTCACTACCAATGAAGGGAGAAAGCAGGTAGTTGTTCAGCTCTGATGCTATGGCTTCTTTAAGATGCAAAGATGGGGCAGAGGACTCAGTCTTGAAAAAGCTTCCTAAAGACTTTCTTGATTTCTTTGCGGAAGGAGGACCATCTGCTGCAGTAGCTGGCACTGTTTCTTCTTCTACATCTATTACTTTGCATAGGGGACTTCAGTTTGCTTGACTTGGCTCCTGCATGACTTGCTGCTCAGACAACATGGCCATATCAGACATCACCCTGGCCTTGATGCTTGTAATGTTATCCGCATTTATGTAGGTTGTCTTGAATCGTGGATCAAGGAATGATGCCATATCTAGCAGATCTTGAGTATCTTCATCTTCATAATTTCTATTCATATATTCAAGAATTTTGGATTTCAGTGTCTTGGTCAGGTCAGAATCATCTTCCTCCAGAGCCAGTATCTTTGTGTTTAATAGATGGAGAACTGGTTTCAGATATGCTACACTGATGTAATTCTCTGCAGAATGGGCATCAGTAAAATCTTGAACTTGACCCAGTGCCTTACTCACAGGTTCAAGAACATCAGTGTCCTACCATTGTGGAACCAGATGTCTGTTTTTTTTTGTCTGCAGAGAGAACCTGAGTCAATGCTCTCTGTTGCTCTAAAACTCTCTCTATAATCACAGAAAGTACTGTATTTTTAGGAATACATCATTTAAAGTTCCATTGTCTCAGAATGCAAACTGGGGGGCTTTGGGGGGAGAGGAAAGAATAATGTAAAAACTAAAACACAGGAAACATTTAAGAGTATTCGATCATGATATGTAACATAATACCAGGACTCCAGCACATATTAATCCTGGTATAATGTGTGTGCCGAAAGCCACAGACAAAGAAACAGGGAAATGAGCAAAGGGAATGCAAACTGAATGATATAGAATGAGAAAATGAAAGTCAACGCAGTCTATAAGGCAAAAAGATGGCACGCATCATCACACAGTATAGATATCTATTTTAGTGTCATTTCCACAGCACCATATAATGAAAAGACAGAAGATCTGTGAATGAAACATAACTGCACCCAGTAGTTTTTGCTCCCAAAAATATACAGCATTAGGCACAAGCTTCATTAACAAAGCATTATCACTTGGAAAACAGAGACTTTAGCATGTCACATAAAGCAAACTACCGGCTGTGGCTGAGTGTAAACAGTTTATACTAGAATAAGATATGAAGGGCAGTGCCACTGCTTTCACAGGGTACTACAGTTACCTGGCATGCTTTGGCAATTTCCCACGAACTGCACCAGGCGATTGGTGGGTAAGAACATGTCTGCCCAGATGCTACATGCAGGACATACAGGGAGAGGAGAAACAGAGCAGACTTCATGTTGTAATAAAAACTATTGTACTCAACAGTATATTTATCTGATCAGTTTCCTACAGACAAAATCATAAAGATGCACTGTACCTTGGGAACAAGCAGCAGAGCTAGCTGATACCACGGTGTCCCATTAGTAACTGTAATCCATTAAGAGAGATCTCTCTGGGAAAACAGATCCAACACGCTCTCATATGCAACCTTCTTTCCCGCTAAGCAGGAAATGTTTCAGAGCGTTGCCATGGTAACCCGCGGCAACACTCTGATTTAAAACTCTGCCTCAGAAGTAGGAGTAGACATTGATAGCCACACAGGCAGATGGAGGGGCCGCGGGCAAGAAATTATGGAGAGAAAAAATAGTTGAAAAAAAAAAGAAATTGTGCTGAAGCTGGGGCCCCCCTGATGGGGACCTCCCAGGGGCCCGGTCACGACTGCTGTACCACCGGTAGTTCCGCCCCTGCTGTTATAAGTGAATGATTTGGCAGTTGAAGTTCTCCCTGGGCTTGAGTTAATGCTATCTTCTTTTTCCAGCTGTGTGAGAAATGGCAAACAATTTTCTCGCACAAGTCTGTGCTCTAGAAATGCGAGGCTCATCTTTCACTGCATTTTCAATTGCAAGATGCAACCTGTGCCCAAAACACTGTAGTCTTGTCCATTTATTCAGAGTGACAGCCTTGATGATGTTTGTGCCATTGTCTGTGATGATTGATACTTGTTGCTCCTCACGGAGTCCCCATGAGGCCAAAGCCTCTCTCAAACCTTGGGCCACATTTTCTCCATTGTGGTCAGAAGGAAAGTATGATGTTTGCAAGCATACTCCTAGATTTAGAGTTCTGCGGCCAAAGGGGTGCGTAGCTAACGCTGGCTTTTTTCTGGCCGCACCTTTTAAATACCGCTGGTATTGAGAGTTCACAGAATGGCTGCGTTAGGCTCCAAAAAAGGAGCATAGAGCATTTTTAACTCAACTTCAACCCTCGATACCAGCGGTGCTTACGGACGCTGCCAGCTTCAAAAACGTGCTCGTGCACGATTCCCCCATAGAAAACAATGGGGCTGTTTGAGCTGAAAAAAAACCTGCAAAAAAGCCGCATTCAGCTCCTAACGCAGCCCCATTGTTTGCTATGGGGAAACACTTCCTACGTCTGCACCTAACACCCTAACATGAACCCCGAGTCTAAACACCCCTAACCTTACACTTATGAACCCCTATTCTGCCACCCCCGCTATCGCTGACCCCTGCATATTATTATTAACCCCTAATCTGCCGCTCCGTAAACCGCCGCTACTTACATTATCCCTATGTACCCCTAATCTGCTGTCCCTAACACCGCCGACCCCTATATTATATTTATTAACCCCTAATCTGCCCCCCACAACGTCGCCTCCACCTGCCTACACTTATTAACCCCTAATCTGCCGAGCGGACCGCACCGCTATTATAATAAAGTTATTAACCCCTAATCGCCTCACTAACCCTATAATAAATAGTATTAACCCCTAATCTGCCCTCCCTAACATCGCCGACACCTAACTTCAAACATTAACCCCTAATCTGCCGACTGGAGCTCACCGCTATTCTAATAAATGTATTAACCCCTAAAGCTAAGTCTAACCCTAACACTAACTATACTAACTAATATAATTTAAATCTAACGAAATTAATTAACTCTTATTAAATAAATTATTCCTATTTAATTCTAAATACTTACCTGTAAAATAAACCCTAATATAGCTACAACATAAATTATAATTATATTATAGCTATTTTAGGGTTAATATTTATTTTACAGGCAACTTTGTATTTATTTTAACCAGGTACAATAGCTATTAAATAGTTAAGAACTATTTAATAGCTAAAATAGTTAAAATAATTACAAAATTACCTGTAAAATAAATCCTAACCTAAGTTACAATTAAACCTAACACTACACTATCAATAAATTAATTAAATACAATATCTACAATTATCTACAATTAAATCTAACACTACACTATCAATAAATTATTTAAATACAATATCTACAAATAAATACAATGAAATAAACTAACTAAAGTACAAAAAATAAAAAAGAACTAAGTTACAAAAAATAAAAAAATAGTTACAAACATTAGAAAAATATTACAACAATTTTAAACTAATTACACCTACTCTAAGCCCCCTAATAAAATAACAAAGCCCCCCAAAATAAAAAAATACCCTACCCTATTCTAAATTAAAAAAGTTCAAAGCTCTTTTACCTTACCAGCCCTGAACAGGGCCCTTTGCGGGGCATGCCCCAAAGAATTCAGCTCTTTTGCCTGTAAAAAAAACACATACAATACCCCCCCCCAACATTACAACCCACCACCCACATACCCCTAATCTAACCCAACCCCCCCTTAAATAAACCTAACACTAAGCCCCTGAAGATCTTCCTACCTTATCTTCACCATACCAGGTTCACCGATCGGTCCTCGGAAGTGTTGATCCAAGCCCAAGCGGGGGGCTGAAGAGTAACGTCCATCCTCGGGCTGAAGTCTGGATCCAAGCGGCGGCTGAAGAAATCCATCATCGGGCTGAAGTCGGAAGTCCATCATCGGGATGAAGTCTTCTATCAAGCCGCATCTTCAATCTTCTTTCTTCTGGAGCGGAGCGGAACCATCTTCTTCCAAGCCGACGCGGAACATCCTCTGCAACTGACGACTAGACGATGAATGACGGTTCCTTTAAATGACGTCATCCAAGATGGCGTCCACAGAATTCCGATTGGCTGATAGGATTCTATCAGCCAATCGGAATTAAGGTAGGAATATTCTGATTGGCCAATCAGAATCAAGTTCAATCCGATTGGCTGATCCAATCAGCCAATCAGATTGAGCTCGCATTCTATTGGCTGTTCCGAAGAAACAGGCTGCAGGATGTGGATGACCTTGCTGTTGTAGAAGAAGAAACAGGCTGCAGGATGTGGATGACCTTGTTGTTGTAGAAGAAACAGGCTGAAATCTGGAACCACAGTTGTTGACTGACTTTGTTGAACTTGATACTAGGAGACGACACACAGGCAGTCTTTGCTGTTGGTTGAACATAAAAAAAGTTATGGAATAAGGTGGTGGGACGGAGGAAAAAATAGACATAGAATTGTAGGGGGTCAGGGGAGACAAGTTCTACTTTTTGGAAAGACAACAACAAACACACAGAAACAGTAAGGGACTGGGAGGGACATCAAAGTAAAAACCCCTTTTTTCTTCTTTAAATTCATTTATTTAATTTCTGTTCTGAATCAAGAACAATAGAGCATGCAATTTTAAACAACATTCGTAATTCAAAAACTGACAGATAGGCTGTGTGGCCTTGCCTGAGATAGACTACATTTATAGCACTCTGGGGAATTCTCAATTAAATCAAAATGTGGTAACAGAGAAAATCATGCAAAAATGTGCAAAGAACAAAGACAAAACTGTCTGGATAAACTAGTCTACATTAAAAATTAACTTTTATTAGAGGCTAATTAAAAATGGAAAACACACACACCTAACACCCTAACATGAACCCCGAGTCTAAACACCCCTAACCTTACACTTATGAACCCCTATTCTGCCGCCCCAGCTATCGCTGACCCCTGCATATTATTATTAACCCCTAATCTGCCGCTCCGTAAACCGCCGCTACTTACATTATCCCTATGTACCCCTAATCTGCTGTCCCTAACACCGCCGACCCCTATATTATATTTATTAACCCCTAATCTGCCCCCCACAATGAAGAACTTATAATGGTGGGTATAGTGGATATGTAATACCTTCAATAAATTGAATATATGGTATTGGAGCTGACAACATTCACTCGCATTAAATGTACAACAATTGTAAAAAAATCCAAGTAAGGTTGGTCAGTGTAATGCTGCTGGTGAGTTGTTATTTATATTCACTTTTATTCACTAGTCGTGATATTAGGGACTTTATATAGAATCCCCTTGAATTGATATAGTCCGTGAATATCAGAATAAATATACATGTATAGCTGTATTGTAACCTGTTGAGGAGCTCAAGTGATAACTTTGTCGCGATTTGAGTTATAAGCACATTTGGAATTAGTTTATGCCTCTTGGTTTAGAGTGACATGTCGCTGAATCATATCACAACACTCAATAGCATGTTCCAGCAACACTATTGTATGTCAGAAATAAAATAGAGGCTTTAGGCTAAGTAAAGATAATGTCATCGATATTTAGAGAAACAAAGTCTGGCAAGCATACACACTGTCATACAAGATACCAGTGTAATTAAAGGTCACACTTCATAGTAATATTATTACCACTAATAATCTAGTGTTCTCACTGTTTGCATCGGTACTAATGTATCTTGTACCTGTTTAGTATGGGGTTTACACCAAGCTAAAGATATTATTGATCTAACATTCGTGAGGTTCCATTAAATTTATCCCTGCAGGTGCAAAAATACCTGATATTTGGGACTGAAACTTTATTGGTTAATATCTTGTGTAAACAGAAATGTTAAACTTGTTATAAAATTCCTGTTTGAGATAACCAGTACCGGTGTTATTACACATGAATTTTTTTTAAAAAGCCGCGAGGCGAAACATGTTAGGGATGTTAGGGACACTAGGGTACTGGTAATGAGCCCTTGGAGCTCATGTATTTTTAGTTAGCCTTAGGAACCTCGATCTTAAAAAATACTTTTTACCGTAATATGTAAACCTAATTTGGGTGTGGAAAATTGGGGCAGACCGCTGGTGATTATATAGCCGCTTGATAGCCTATAGCTTAACCTTTAATTATGGCAGCTAGTCAATGATTCACTGTTACTGAATCTCAGCAGTAGAAATATTAAAGTATAGCTACAAATGTATTACCGCTTATGCAACACTTATATGCAATACTGAGTTAAAGGTAACTGGAGCATACTGCTCGTGAATTTACTCAGCTGCTCTCTAAACAGCTTGTGATTTAGTTTGCAGCATGACAGCTCTTAAATCAGACTAACCGAGACTGAACTGTTAGTAGCACACATATTATTTCTAAACAGCATTTATCAACAAGTGTAAAGTACCCCACTTATATGATATTCCTTGGGAATTGTAAACCGCAACTTACATATACTTGCTTACTGATCATAACTGATATAGATTGAAATACTAAGCAGCGGTAAATTTCTTATTACCCAGACCACGGATATTATAGCAAATGGTATTTACTTAAGGGTACATTAGAAATTTCACATAACAACAGTCTGTCTTATACAATAAGAGGAACGCTGTATATTAAGTGTTTATTCATGTGTAATAACACCGGTACTGGATATCTCAAACAGGAATTTTATAACAAGTTTAACATTTCTGTTTACACAAGATATTAACCAATAAAGTTTCAGTCCCAAATATCAGGTATTTTTGCACCTGCAGGGATAAATTTAATGGAACCTCACGAATGTTAGATCAATAATATCTTTAGCTTGGTGTAAACCCCATACTAAACAGGTACAAGATACATTAGTACCGATGCAAACAGTGAGAACACTAGATTATTAGTGGTAATAATATTACTATGAAGTGTGACCTTTAATTACACTGGTATCTTGTATGACAGTGTGTATGCTTGCCAGACTTTGTTTCTCTAAATATCGATGACATTATCATTACTTAGCCTAAAGCCTCTATTTTATTTCTGACATACAATAGTGTTGCTGGAACATGCTATTGAGTGTTTAAGTGCATCTAGTAACGTTACCCACACTGTTGTGATATGATTCAGCGACATGTCACTCTAAACCAAGAGGCATAAACTTATTCCAAATGTGCTTATAACTCAAATCACGACAAAGTTATCACTTGAGCTCCTCAACAGGTTACAATACAGCTATACATGTATATTTATTCTGATATTCACGGACTATATCAATTCAAGGGGATTCTATATAAAGTCCCTAATATCACGACTAGTGAATAAAAGTGAATATAAATAACAACTCACCAGCAGCATTACACTGACCAACCTTACTTGGATTTTTTTACAATTGTTGTACATTTAATGCGAGTGAAATGTTGTCAGCTCCAATACCATATATTCAATTTATTGAAGGTATTACATATCCACTATACCCACCATTACAAGTTCTTTAATTAAAAATCTCCTGGCTCCTAAGAGTGTTTTTAAGTGTGTGTTTTCCATTTTTAATTAGCCTCTAATAAAAGTTAATTTTTAATGTAGACTAGTTTATCCAGACAGTTTTGTCTTTGTTCTTTGCACATTTTTGCATGATTTTCTCTGTTACCACAATTTGATTTAATTGAGAATTCCCCAGAGTGCTATAAATGTAGTCTATCTCAGGCAAGGCCACACAGCCTATCTGTCAGTTTTTGTTTAAACTCCTCTTACTACATAGCACCAATTTCCTCAACCCTACTAATGTGTAGAATTCACATGAGTTATTAATGAATATAGGGAATAATTTCATTTTATATTAGGTAGTGCCATTGGTAACTCTCCTTTGTTTCAAGAACATTCGTAATTCAACTGACTTATATTAGCTTAGCTATTTTCTTATTTCTTAAACAGAATTGGTTAGGCGTACTCAGGGCTGCTATTTTGTGGCTGCACAATGCACATGCACAGGTTAATAGGGCATTGCACACCTGACACTATGGGGCCTATCAAGCTCTGTATGGAGCTTGAGGGCCTGTGTTTCTGGCGAGCCTTCAGACCGCTGCTCCATAAACTGTCCGTCTGTTCTGAGGACGCGGACAGACATCGCCGCAAGTCAACCCGATCGAATATGATCGGGTTGATTGACACCCCCTGCTAGCGGCCGATTGGCCACAAATCTGCTGGGGGCGGTGTTGCACCAGCAGTTCACAAGAGCTGCTGGTGCAATGCTGAATGCATTCATGTCCGACAGGCCTTTCATAAATAGGCCCCCATGAATGCATTGCACATTTAAGCCTCATGCTATTTTGGATATTTTGGCTCACCAAAATGCATTAACCCCTTAACGACCGAGGACGTGCAGGGTATACCCATGTGCAGGGATAGGCAAGGTGTCTTTCACTAAAGGTCTTTACTTTAGAAAATGTCCGCCACAGCCTTGGCTCATGCCTATCCCTGCCCATGTGTCAATTTCTATTGGATGTTAGAAACCTTGATTTACATCTTATAAGTGAATATTACTATATGTACCTTTCATACATAACTATGTGATGTGGTTTATAGAACTTTAATATTTCATAAACATGATAATATTACCTTTTTTGGGCCATTTCCACACAGGCCTTATTATATGTTTTAACAATATTAGTGTACTAAAACACCCCTCACATGGATGTGGATGACAATTATATGGTAAATAACAGAGGACAAGATTTATGGTGAACTATAAGAATATTTATTTCTTTTTAGGCTTCTTGGATGAGGGGTCTGAGGTGACTGTAGTGGATTTCCTTGTTCTCCTGGTTTGTGAAGATTCAGATGTTTCTGCTGGAGTGCTGGCCACAGATGATAGGCTGGAGGCAGTGTCCTGCTGGTGTGTAAAGTGCTCAACAAACACACCCAAGAGTTGATTTTGTTCCCGCCATCGATTGTCCATCTGCATCTGTATATCAGACAGAATTCTCATCATCTGTGACTGGTTTTGAACAATTCCACTTAATGATGCTGCCATGTCCCTCTGCAGCTCTACGCTACGCTTGTGTAACCTCTCTTGGCTCCTGTGAAACCTCTGTTGGCCTCTTTGACTGCTCTCGCAGCTTGTTATGAGCCTCCTCTGGAGTGAAATGTATTCCTCACCCAGGGGAGAATACAGTGCATCCACAGGCTCTTGAGCAGCAGGGCTTCTAGGTGCTTGAGGTGCAGGTTCAGCTGCATCTGCTGGTGCTTGTGGGACATCTTCAGCTGCATCTGCTGGTGCTTGTGGGACATCTTCAGCTGCATCTACTGGTGCTTGTGGGACATCTTCAGCTGCATCTGCTGGTGCTTGTGGGACATCTTCAGCTGCATCTGCTGGTGCTTGTGGGACATCTTCAGCTGCATCTGCTGGCGCTTGTAGGACATCTTCAGCTGCATCTGCTGGTGCTTGTGGGACATCTTCAGCTGCATCTGCTGGTGCTTGAGTACTTTCAGCTATATGCTCATCTGCAGATGGTGGAGCTCTCCCAAGGGAAGAGGATGGTGGAGCTCTCCCAAGTGAAGAGGATGGTGGAGCTCTCCCAAGGGAAGAGGTTGGTGGAGCTCTCCCAAAGGAAGAGGATGGTGGAGCTCTCCCAAGGGAAGAGGATGGTGGAGCTCTCCCAAGTGAAGAGGATGGTGGAGCTCTCAGGGTGGATTGATAGTCCCACTGATGACCAGTGTGTGACCACTCAGCCTGTCCAGTTGGCAATTCTTATGACATAGCCTTTGTGTAAAAGCCATGAGATTGTATTGGGGGGGAGGGGGGGTAAAGACATGGACCCTTTGTGGCTGACTTGGCTCCCCCTCAAAGCCAAAAGAAGAATATTCCTCTGGCCAGGAATCTTGCCAGGGGTCATATGTCAATGGTGGTGGCATCACTTCAGGGTCCTCAACTGAAGCCATCCAACCCTGCTCATGCCTGGGAGCATAATGTTCACGTGGTTGCCTGAAGACTGGTGGTGGTGGCTGCATGCCTGTGACTGGTGGTGGAGGTGGCTGCATACCTGTGACTGGTGGTGGTGGTGAGGTGGCGGCATGCCTGTTTGCATCCTGGTGACAGGGGGTTCTGTGGAGGAGTCAAATGATGAGAGGGATTAGTACAGTCATATATATGTCCATGTGGGCATACAATGTACATTGATACATGTTAGGGCCTATACTCATTCTCATGTCAAACTCTATAACATGCATGTGCACAATGTGATTTGTGATATGAGGGATTTTAATCTGCACAGTATACAGGTATGTGTTTCATACAATAGTTATGTGTACATGTCAATAATGGAAAAAATGTGTTCTTTAAGTGACACTATGGTCACACAATTTACTTTAGCCTGATGTAGGCACAGAACCTGCTTTATGAGCTAAAAAGTATTGTGATGGCTATAGTGTCCATTTACTGAAAACTCTACATGTGGCTTGTAACCTGTGTTACTCTGAGACATGTTAATATTGCACTATTCCACCTCATATCATGAATTGCATTGTGTTAAGTAGCATTAATGTCAAATATAATTGTAGATGTTTTATTAGTAGGCCAAATACCATGCTCCTCATTGTGTACATGAATGTGTGACATTAAAGGATGTTATATCTCAAATACATATCAACCTGGTGTGTGGGATGTTACTCACCAGCATGATGTGCTGTGGTTGCAGCCCCTGAGTCACGAACCCCTGGAAGTCCACGGACTGCTGTGATACTCAGGGACCTGCGTATCATCTCCTGCCAGGTGTTGTATTCTGTGTCCAGGGGTGGACCACCGCCTGTTCCCCTCTGGTGCATGGCTTCCTGCCCCATCTTCTCTTTCACACGCCTCTTACAGTCATTCCACCTTTTTTTAAGGCCCTCAACAGTCCTCCTCTACGGGTCCACACTGTTGATGGCATCCTCTACCACCAACCATGCTGTTTTATGCCTTCTGGCAATGCCTTTGCCCTTCTCCTGGCCAAAGAGGGCACTGTGATTGTCCATGATGGCCTGGACTAGGGCAACATTCTCATTGAATGAGAAGTTTGGACATCTTATCCACTCATTCTCTGTGGACACCTGGCTTGCTCCCCGTGATGTCCCTGGTGTGGGTTCCTCCCTATCCTCTCCCTCCTCCCCCCTTCTGTCCCCATGTGCACCCTCTGTCCCTCTTCTAGATGTGACTGGTCTCTGAGGCTCTCGGGCATCTCCCCTCCCATCATCCCTTCTAACTCTCCCTCTCCCCACTCCACTTACTCCCTGACGGGGACCCCGCTGCTCCTCCTGTCCTCTACAATACTCCTCTCCCTGCCACTCCTCTCCCCTCCGCCCTACCTCTCCCTGCCATCCTCACACTAAACACACTCACACACTCACACTCACTCCCAGTTCAATTACACACAATCACAACCAAACACTCAGCCTATCACACTGTAAAATTGAAATAAAATGTGTGAGGTGTTAGAAAAAAAAGTGTTGTGTATTTTGTACATGTATGTATGCAATATGTATGCAATATGTAAAAATATGTGTAAGTGTACAAGCTTTACCAACCAACAATGCGACCTAACTCCTCTGTTTGCGCCTCTCTCTCTACTCTGACTAATATCTGATATCGCTGCCACCTACATTATAGCTATTAACCCCTAATCTGCTGTCCCTAACATCGCCGACCCCTACATTATAGTTATTAACCCATAATCTGCCCCCCCCAATGTCGCCGCAATCTAACTACAAATATTAACCCCTAATCTGCCGACCGGAAATCGCTACCACTATAATAAATGTATTAACCCCTAAACCACCGCACTCCCGCCTCGCAAACACTATAATACATTTTATTAACCCCTAAGCTGCCCTTCCTAACATCGCCGCCACCTACCTACAATTATTAACCCCTAATCTCCCGCTCCCAACGTCGCCGCTACTATAATAAGGTTATTAACCCCTAAACCTAAGTCTAACCCTAACCCTAACACCCCCTAACTTAAATATAATTTAAATAAAACGAAATAAATTTACTATAGTTAAATAAATGAATCCTATTTAAAACTAAATACTTCCCTGTAAAATAAACCCTAAGATAGCTACAATATAACTAATAGTTACATTGTAGCTATTTTAGGATTTATATTTATTTTAAGGCAACTTTGTATTTATTTTAACTAGGTACAATAGCTATTAAATAGTTAATTACTATTTAATAGCTACCTAGCTAAAATAAATACAAATTTACCTGTAAAATAAATCCTAACCTAAGTTACAATTACACCTAACACTACACTATCATTAAATTAATTAAATAAATGATTCCTATTTAAAACAAAATACTTACCTGTAAAATAAACCCTAATATAGCTGCAATATAACTAATAGTTACATTGTAGCTATTTTAGCATTTATATTTATTTTACAGGCAATTTTGTATTTATTTTAACTAGGTACAATATCTATTAAATAGTTATTGACTATTTAATAGCTACCTAGTTAAAATAATTACAAAATTACCTGTAAAATAAATCCTAACCTAAGTTACAATTAAACCTAACACTACACTATCATTAAATAAATTAACTACAAGTACCTACAATTATCTACAATTAAATAAACTAAACTAAAGTACAAAAAACCCCCACTAAATTACAAAAAAACAAACACTAAATTACAAAAAATAAAAAAAATATTACTAGAATTTTAAACTAATTACACCTAATCTAAGCCCCCTAATAAAATAACAAAGCCCCCCAAAATAAAAAAAAATGCCCTACCCTATACTAAATTACAAAAGTTAACAGCTCTATTACCTTACCAGCCCTTAAAAGGGCCTTTTGTGGGGCATGCCCCAAAGAAAACAGCTCTTTTGCCTGTAAAAAAACACACAATACCCCCCCCCACATTACAACCCACCACCCACATACCCCTACTCTAACCCAAACCCCCCTTAAATAAACCTAACACTACCCCCCTGAAGATCTCCCTACCTTGAGTCTTGTTCACCCAGCTGGGCCGAAGTCTTCATCCGATGGGGCAGAAGAGGACATCCAGACCGGCAATTTTAAACTAATTACAGCTAATCTAAGCCCCCTAATAAAATAACAAAGCCCCCCAAAATAAAAAATGCCCTACCCTATACTAAATTACAAAAGTTAACAGCTCTATTACCTTACCAGCCCTTAAAAGGGCCTTTTGCTGGGCATGCCCCAAAGAAAACAGCTCTTTTGCCTGTAAAAAAAAACACCACCCCCCAACATTACAACCCAACACCCACATACCCCTACTCTAACCCAAACCCCCCTTAAATAAACCTAACACTACCCCCCTGAAGATCTCCCTACCTTGAGTCGTGTTCACCCAGCCGGGCTGAAGTCTTCATCTGATGGGGCAGAAGAGGACATCCAGACCGGCAGAAGTCTTCATCCAAGCGGGGCAAGAAGATGTCTTCCATCCATCAGAAAAGTACCAAAATACAAACAAACACTAAATTACCAAAAAGTAATAAAATATTACAAGAATTTTAAACTAATTACACCTAATCTAAGCCCCCTACTAGGTAATATAGCTACAATATAACTAATAGTTACATTGTAGCTATGTTAGGATTTATATTTATTTTACAGGAAACTTTGCATTTATTTTAACTAGGTACAATAGCTATTAAATAGTTAATAACTATTTAATAACTACCTAGCTAAAATAAATACAAATTTACCTGTAAAATAAATCCTAACCTAAGTTACAATTACACCTAACACTACACTATCATTAAATTAATTAAATAAATGAATCCTATTTAAAACTAAATACTTACCTGTAAAATAAACCCTAATATAGCTGCAATATAACTAATAGTTACATTGTAGCTATTTTAGGATTTATATTTATTTTACAGGCAACTTTGTATTTATTTTAACTAGGTAAAATAGCTATTAAATAGATATTGACTATTTAATAGCTACCTAGTTAAAATAATTACAAAATTACCTGTACAATAAATCCTAACCTAAGTTACAATTAAACCTAACACTACACTATCATTAAATAAATTAACTACAAGTACCTACAATTAAATACAATTAAATAAACTAACTAAAGTACAAAAAAACAAACACTAAATTACAAAAAATAAAAAATATTACAAGAATTTTAAACTAATTACACCTAATCTAAGCCCCCTAATAAAATAACAAAGCCCCCCAAAATAAAAAAATGCCCTACCCTATACTAAATTACAAAAGTTACAGCTCTATTACCTTACCAGCCCTTACAAGGGCCTTTTGCGGGGCATGCCCCAAAGAAAACAGCTCTTTTGCCTGTAAAAAAAACACAATACCCCCCCCACATTACAACCCACCACCCACATACCCCTACTCTAACCCAACCCCCCCTTAAATAAACCTAACACTACCCCCCTGAAGATCTCCCTACCTTGAGTCGTGTTCACCCAGCCGGGCTGAAGTCTTCATCTGATGGGGCAGAAGAGGACATCCAGACCGGCAGAAGTCTTCATCCAAGCGGGGCAAGAAGATGTCTTCCATCCATCAGAAAAGTACCAAAATACAAACAAACACTAAATTACCAAAAAGTAATAAAATATTACAAGAATTTTAAACTAATTACACCTAATCTAAGCCCCCTACTAGGTAATATAGCTACAATATAACTAATAGTTACATTGTAGCTATGTTAGGATTTATATTTATTTTACAGGAAACTTTGCATTTATTTTAACTAGGTACAATAGCTATTAAATAGTTAATAACTATTTAATAACTACCTAGCTAAAATAAATACAAATTTACCTGTAAAATAAATCCTAACCTAAGTTACAATTACACCTAACACTACACTATCATTAAATTAATTAAATAAATGAATCCTATTTAAAACTAAATACTTACCTGTAAAATAAACCCTAATATAGCTGCAATATAACTAATAGTTACATTGTAGCTATTTTAGGATTTATATTTATTTTACAGGCAACTTTGTATTTATTTTAACTAGGTAAAATAGCTATTAAATAGATATTGACTATTTAATAGCTACCTAGTTAAAATAATTACAAAATTACCTGTACAATAAATCCTAACCTAAGTTACAATTAAACCTAACACTACACTATCATTAAATAAATTAACTACAAGTACCTACAATTAAATACAATTAAATAAACTAACTAAAGTACAAAAAAACAAACACTAAATTACAAAAAATAAAAAATATTACAAGAATTTTAAACTAATTACACCTAATCTAAGCCCCCTAATAAAATAACAAAGCCCCCCAAAATAAAAAAATGCCCTACCCTATACTAAATTACAAAAGTTACAGCTCTATTACCTTACCAGCCCTTACAAGGGCCTTTTGCGGGGCATGCCCCAAAGAAAACAGCTCTTTTGCCTGTAAAAAAAACACAATACCCCCCCCACATTACAACCCACCACCCACATACCCCTACTCTAACCCAACCCCCCCTTAAATAAACCTAACACTACCCCCCTGAAGATCTCCCTACCTTGAGTTGTGTTCACCCAGCCGGGCCGAAGTCTTCATCCGATGGGGCAGAAGAGGACATCCAGACCGGCAGAAGTCTTCATCCAAGCGGGGCAAGAAGATGTCTTCCATCCATCAGAAAAGTACCAAAAAACAAACAAACACTAAATTACCAAAAAATAATAAAATATTACAATAATTTTAAACTAATTACACCTAATCTAAGCCCCCTACTAGCTATTAATATAGCTACAATATAACTAATAGTTACATTGTAGCTATTTTAGGATTTATATTTATTTTACAGGCAACTTTGTATTTATTTTAACTAGGTACAATAGTTATTAAATAGTTAATAACTATTTAATAACTACCTAGCTAAAATAAATACAAATTTACCTGTAAAATAAATCCTAACCTAAGTTACAATTACACCTAACACTACACTATCATTAAATCAGTTAAATAAATTAATCCTATTTAAAACTAAATACTTACCTGTAAAATAAACCCTAATATAGCTACAATATAACTAATAGTTACATTGTAGCTATTTTAGGATTTATATTTATTTTACAGGTAATTTTGTATTTATTTTAACTAGGTAAAATAGCTATTAAATAGATATTTACTGTTTAATAGCTACCTAGTTAAAATAATTACAAAATTACCTGTAAAATAAATCCTAACCTAAGTTACAATTAAACCTAACACTACACTATCATGAAATACATTAAATAAATTAACTACAAGTACCTACAATTAAATAAAATGAAATAAACTAAACTAAAGTACAAAAAAACAAACACTAAATTACAAAAAAATAAAAAAATATTACAAGAATTTTAAACTAATTACACCTAATCTAAGCCCCCTAATAAAATAACAAAGCCCCCCAAAATAAAAAAATGCCCTACCCTATACTAAATTACAAAAGTTAACAGCTCTATTACCTTACCAGCCCATAAAAGGGCCTTTTGCGGGGGCATGCCCCAAAGAAAACAGCTCTTTTGCCTGTAAAAAAAAAATACAATACCCCCCCAATTACAACCCACCACCCACATACCCCTACTCTAATCCAAACCCCCTTAAATAAACCTAACACTACCCCCCTGAAGATCTCCCTACCTTGAGTCGTGTTCACCCAGCCGGGCCAAAGTCTTCATCCGATGGGGCAGAAGAGGACATCCAGACCGGCAGAAGTCTTCATCCAAGCGGGGCAAGAAGAGGTCTTCCATCCATCAGAAGTCTTGATCCAGGCGGCATCTTCTGTTCATCCATCCGGAGTGGAGCAGCAGCATCCTGAAGACATCCGACGCGGAGCATGCTCTTCTTTCTTGATCCGACGACTAAATGACTGTACCTTTAAGTGACGTCATCCAAGATGGCGTCTCTTGAATTCTGATTGGCTGATAGGATTCTATCAGCCAATCGGAATTAAGGTAGGAAAAATCTGATTGGCTGATTGAATCAGCCAATCAGATTCAAGTTCAATCCGATTGGCTGATCCAATCAGCCAATCAGATTGACCTCGCATTCTATTGGCTGTTCCGATAAGCCAATAGAATGCGAGGTCAATCTGATTGGCTGATTGGATCAGCCAATCGGATTGAACTTGAATCTGATTGGCTGATTGAATCAGCCAATCAGATTTTCCTACCTTAATTCCGATTGGCTGATAGAATCGGAATTCAAGGGACGCCATCTTGGATGACGTCACTTAAAGGTACAGTCATTTAGTCGTCGGATCAAGAAAGAAGAGGATGCTCCGCGTCGGATGTATTCAGGATGCTGCCGCTCCGCTCCAGATGGATGAACATAGAAGATGCCGCCTGGATCAAGACTTCTGATGGATGGAAGAACTCTTCTTGTCCCACTTGGATGAAGACTTCTGCCGGTCTGGATGTCCTCTTCTGCCCCATCGGATGAAGACTTCGGCCCCGCTGGGTGAACACGACTCAAGGTAGGGAGATCTTCAGGGGGGTAGTGTTAGGTTTATTTAAGGGGGGTTTGGGTTAGAGTAGGGGTATGTGGGTGGTGGGTTGTAATGTGGGGGGGTATTGTGTTTTTTTTTTACAGGCAAAAGAGCTGTTTTCTTTGGGGCATGCCCCCGCAAATGGCCATTTTAAGGGCTGGTAAGGTAATAGAGCTGTTAACTTTTGTAATTTAGTATAGGGTAGGGCATTTTTTTTTATTTTGGGGGGCTTTGTTATTTTATTAGGGGGCTTAGATTAGATGTAATTAGTTTAAAATTCTTGTAATATTTTTTTATTTTTTGTAATTTAGTGGGGTTTTTTTGTACTTTAGTTTAGTTTATTTAATTGTATTTAATTGTAGGTACTTGTAGTTAATTTATTTAATTATAGTGTAGTGTTAGGTTTAATTGTAACTTAGGTTAGGATTTATTTTACAGGTAATTTTGTAATTATTTTAACTAGGTAGCTATTAAATAGTTATTAACTATTTAATAACTATTGTACCTAGTTAAAATAAATACAAAGTTGCCTGTAAAATAAATATAAATCCTAAAATAGCTACAATGTAACTATTAGTTATATTGTAGCTATATTAATAGCTAGTAGGGGGCTTAGATTAGGTGTAATTAGTTTAAAATTCTTGTAATATTTTATTATTTTTGGTCATTTAGTGTTTGTTTGTATTTTGGTACTTTTCTGATGGATGGAAGACATCTTCTTGCCCCGCTTGGATGAAGACTTCTGCCGGTCTGGATGTCCTCTACTGCCCCATTGGATGAAGACTTCAGCCCGGCTGGGTGAACACGACTCAAGCTAGGGAGATCTTCAGGGGGGTAGTGTTAGTAATTTAGTATAGGGTAGGGCATTTTTTTTTATTTTGGGGGGCTTTGTTATTTTATTAGGGGGCTTAGATTAGGTGAAATTAGTTTAAAATTCTTGTAATATTTTTTTATTTTTTGTAATTTAGTGTTTTTTTTTTGTAATTTAGTGGGGGTTTTTTGTACTTTAGTTTAGTTTAAATAGGATTAATTTATTTAATTAATTTAATGATAGTGTAGTGTTAGGTTTAATTGTAACTTAGGTTAGGATTTATTTTACAGGTAAATTTGTATTTATTTTAGCTAGGTAGCTATTAAATAGTAATTAACTATTTAATAACTATTGTACCTAGTTAAAATAAATACAAAGTTGCCTGTAAAATAAATATAAATCCTAAAATAGCTACAATGTAACTATTAGTTATATTGTAGCTATCTTAGGGTTTATTTTACAGGGAAGTATTTAGTTTTAAATAGGATTAATTTATTTAACTATAATAAATTTATTTCGTTTTATTTAAATTATATTTAAGTTAGGGGGGTTAGGGTTAGGGTTAGACTTAGGTTTAGGGGTTAATAACCTTATTATAGTAGTGGCGACATTGGGGGTGGGAGATTAGGGGTTAATAATTGTAGGTAGGTGGCGGCGATGTTAGGGAGGGTAGATTAGGGGTTAATAAAATGTATTATAGTGTTTGCGAGGCGGGAGTGCGGCTGTTTAGGGGTTACTACATTTATTATAGTGGCAGCGATTTCCGGTCGGCAGATTAGGGGTTAATACTTGTAGTTAGATTGCGGCGACGTTGGGGGAGGGCAGATTAGGGGTTAATAACTATAATGTAGGGGTCGGCGATGTTAGGGACAGAAGATTAGGGGTTAATAGCTATAATTTTAGGTTGCGGCGATATCAGGTCGTCAGATTAGGGGTTAATACTTGTAGTTAGATTGCGGCGACGTTGGGGGGGTGCAGATTAGGGGTTAATAACTATAATGTAGGGGTCGGCGATGTTAGGGACAGCAGATTAGGGGTTAATAGCTATAATGTAGGTGGCGGCGATATCCGGTCGGCAGATTAGGGGTTAATACTTGTAGTTAGATTGCGGCGACATTGGGGGGGGCAGATTAGGGGTTAATAACTATAATGTAGGGGTTGGCGATGTTAGGGACAGCAGATTAGGGGTTAATAGCTATAATGTAGGTGGCGGCGATATCCGGTCGGCAGATTAAGGGTTAATACTTGTAGTTAGATTGCGGCGACGTTGGGGGGGTCAGATTAGGGGTTAATAACTATAATGTAGGGGTCGGCGATGCTAGGGACAGCAGATTAGGGGTTAATAGCTATAATGTAGGTGGCGGCGATATCCGGTCGGCAGATTAGGGGTTAATAAAATAATGCAGGTGTCAGCGATAGCGGGGGCGGCAGATTAGGGGTAAATAAGTGTCAGATTAGGGGTGTTTAGAGACTCGGGGTACATGTTAGGGTGCTAGGTGCAGACTTAGTGTTTCCCCATAGGTTTTTTTTTCAGCCGAAACTCCCATTGTTTCCTATGGGGAAATGTTGAATTTTACCGAGCTAATTCGGATTTATTCGGAGATACGGCAGCTATTTCGGATTAATTCGGTAGATTCAGAAGTATTTTAATTCGGAAATTCGAATCAATCCGAATCTCAGAATTTAACAAATTTTTCGAATTTCCGAATAAATCCGAAACGAACCGCACATGTCTAGAAAAAATGGGAAAAAAACCTAACCCCCTACTTGCAAAAAACCCCACTTTACCACCTAGTCTAATAATCCCTAATCCGCCATCCCCCCAGCGCAAACACTAAATAAAACTTTTAACCCATAAACCGCCATCCCCCTACATTGCAAAGTAATAAACTAACAACTAAACCCCCTAACCTAACATCCCCTAACTTAACCTCAATTAAAATACCCATAAATTAAATAAAAAATATACTGACTACCTTAATTAAATTTAAACCTAAGCTTACTCTAAAAAAAAAAAAAAACATTACTTAATTAAAATACATTACAAAAAATAAAAAACCTTATATTACCACAAAAATAGCATAGCCTTTACAAAAAGAAATCTAACATTTAAACACAAAAGTACCCTACCGCTACAAAAAATAGCAAACGAAATTACAAAAAATAAAAAAATGTATTCCTATTCTAATACCCGCCAAAAAAAACTATTCTACAAATAAACTACCAATAGCACTTAAAAGGGCATTTTGTAGGGCATTGCCCTAAAGCTAACAGCTCTTTTGCATAAATGAAAACAATTAACCCCTAACATTACAAACCCCCACCCTCCCAAAATAAAACAAAAACAAACTAAAAAATCCCTAAACTACTCATGCATGGGCATTGACTGCAAGGATGAAAAGAAAAAGCTTTCATCCTATTGGCTTATTTGAATTTGAAGAAACAAATCAGCCAATAGGAATGCAAGTGTATCCCTATATAAAAGGGGTACCTTGCAGTCAATCTTCAGTGTGTGGCTGGAGACCGCATGAAGAGGGAGGAGCTCCGTGACGCTGGGCTGAAGATAAGGACCAACGCCGCCGACACCATCGATAATGACCTCGCCGCCGCCGCCAACGGGATACAAAAAGAAGAAGAACTTGCAAAGGCAGAAGATGGAGCGTCGCCGGGAGGAAGATGGAGCGCCGCCCATCATCATTGGTGAGTAAGAAATTAGAGTTAGTCTTTTGATTTTTGTTTGGGGTGTTTTTTTTTAAGATGAGGTATTTTTTTTTTTTTTTTTTTTATGGACAGAAAAAGAGCTGAATGCCATTTTAAGAGCAATGCACATTCAAATGCCCTTTTCAGGGCAATGGGTAGTTTAGTTTTTTTTTATTTAGTTTTTTTTATTTTGGGGGGGTTGTAATGTTAGGGGTTAATTTTTTTATTTTATGCAAAAGAGCTGTTAGCTCTAGGGCAATTCCCTACAAAAGGCCCTTTTAAGGGCTATTGGTAGTTTATTTGTAGAAATGTTTTTGGGGGGGTATTAGAATAGGAATACATTTTTTTATTTTTGGTAATTTTTTTGTTATTTTTTGTAAGGTAGTTTTTTGTGTGATATTTTTTTGTGGCAATACTGTATTAGGTGTTTTTTTTTGTATTTTTTTTAAAAGTAATGTTAGATTTTTTTAAGGTAAACTTAGGTTTAAATTTTATTTTTTTAAGGTAGTTTGGATAGTTTTATTTAATTTATGGGTATTTTTTATTGGAGTTAAGTTAGGGGGTGTTAGGTTAGGGTGTTTAGTTATTACTTTATTACTGTGTGTTGTGGGGGATGATGGTTTAGGGGTTTAATAATTTATTTAGATAGTTTGTGATGTGGCGGGATGGCAGTTTAGGGGTTAATTATTTATTTAGATAGTTTGCGATGCGGGTGTGAAGGTTTAGTGGTTAAAAATGTATTTAGATAGTTTGCAATGTGGGGAATGTCAGTTTAGATGGTTAAACTTTTTATTTAGTTATTGTGATGTGGGGATGTGGCGGTTTAGGGGTTAATAATTTATTTAGATAGTTTGCGATGTGGGGAATGGTGGTTTAATGGTTAATACTTTAATTTAGTGTTTGCAATATGGGGATGGCGGTTTAGGGGTTAATACTTTTATTTAGTGTTTGCAATGTGGGGGGGTGGCTGTTTAGGGGTTAATAGTGTAGTTTATGGGTGTAAGTGTACTTTGTAATGCATTTTTGCTGTGTTTTGTGCAATTTTTTAGTTTCGGAAAACACTTTACCAGAGCTCTTAGATCACGGTATGTATTGATGCGGAAAGGACTATTGCGTTAGCTCAATGGCGATTTCTTCCGACTTCTAATATCAGCAGAAGAAAAATGGATCCCAAAATCACTGTTGCGCTAGCGAAAAGTCCTTTGTGCATCACTTGTAATCTTGCCCTAGATGTGTTTAGCTAGCTCCCAGTAGTGAATTCCATTGCTTGGAGCTTATATTAACAGTCGCCTAGATTATGAGTCTTGCATTAGGGTTAAAAAGCAGCGTTGGCCGGTCCCAATGCTGCTTTTTAACGCCCGCTGGTATTACGAGTCCTGCAGGTACAGGTGTACCGCTCACTTTTTGGCCAGACTCGGAAATACCGCAAATCCACTTACGTCAATTGCGTATCCTACTTTTTCAATAGAACTTGCATAGCGCCTGTATTACGAGTCTTCCAAAAAGTGAGCGGTACACCCTCTCCTGTCAAGCCTGTCAAGCCTGTCAAGTTAAGAGCTGTAGCATAAAACTCTTAACTAAAGTGCTAAAAAGTACACTAATACCCATAAACTACCTATTAACCCCTGAACCGATGCCCCCCCACATCGCAAACACTAAAATAAAATTTTTAACCCCTAATCTGTCGAACCAGACATCGCCGCCACTATAATAAACATATTGACCCTTAAACCGCTGCACTCCCGCATCGCAAACACTATTTAAATATTATTAACCCCTAATCTGCCGGCCCTAACATCCCTGACACCTACCTACATTTATTAACCCCTAATCTGCCGCACCCAACGTCGCCGCCACTATATTAAATGTATAAACCCCTAAATCTAAGTCTAACCCTAACACCCCCTAACTTAAATATAATTTAAATAATTCTAAATAAAATTACTACAATTCACTAAATAATTCCTATTTAAAACTAAATACTTACCTATAAAATAAACCCTAAGATAGCTACAATATAACTAATACTTACATTGTAGCTAGCTTAGGGTTTATTTTTATTTTACAGGCAACTTTGTATTTATTTTAACTAGGTACAATAGTTATTAAATAGTTATTAACTATTTAATAACTACCTAGTTAAAATAAAGACACATTTACCTAACCTAAGTTACAATTACACCTAACACTACACTATGATTAAATTAATTACCTAAATTAAATACAATTAATTACAATTTAAAAAAATTATCTAAAGTACGAAAAAACAAACACTAAATTACAGAAAATAATAAAAGAATTACAAGATGTTTAAACTAATTACACCTAATCTAATCCCCCTAACAAATATAAAAGCCCCCCAAATAAAAAAAGCCCTACCCTACACTAAATTACAAATAGCCCTTAAAAGGGCCTTTTGCGGGGCATTGCCCCAAAGTAATCAGCTCTTTTACCTGTAAAAAAAAAAGTACAAATACCCCCCCAACATTAAAATCCACCACCCACACAACCAACCCTACTCTAAAACCCACCCAATCCCCCCTTAAAAAAACCTAGCACTAACCCCTTGAAGATCACCATACCGTGAGACATCTTTACCCATCCAGACAGAAGTGGTCCTCCAGATGGGCAGAAGTCTTCATCCAAGCCGGGCAGAAGAGGTCCTCCAGACGGGCAGAAGTCTTCATCCAGACGGCATCTTCTATCTGGTCTGGGACCCATGTTAATTAGGTTGTGTTTAAGTAGTACTATTCTTAGAACTGTAATTCCTGTTACTCCCCCTGTCAAGGGAGGTCTATATGGCCTGCATGATTACCCTGACAAAGTATAACAACAAGACACACGGTGTTGGACCCATGTTAACTAGCTTGTGTTAATTAGTACTTTTCTTAGCACTTTAATCCCTGTTACCCCCCTATCGGGGGAGGTCTATATGGCCTGCCTGATTACCCTGAAAAAATATAATTATAAGACATGCGGTCTGGGACCCATTTTAAGTATGTTGTGTTTTAAGTAGTACCATTCTTAGCACTTTAATCTCTGTAACTCCCCCTGTTTGGGGAGGTCTATACGGCCTGGATGATTACCCATACAAAATATAATAATAAGACATCTGCTCTGGGTCTGTGACCCATGGTAACTATATTGTGTTAATTAGTAATGTCCTTAGCATTTTAATAGCTGTTACTCATACTCACCCTATCGGTGGCGGTCTATATGGCCTGCATGATTACCCTTACAAAATATAATAACAAAACATGCGGTCTGGGACCCATGGTAAGTAGTTTGTGTTAAGTAGTAATTTCCTTAGCATTTTAATACCTATTACTCACCCTATCGTGGGAGGTCTATACGGCCTGCATGATTACCCATACAAAATATAATAAGACATCTGCTCTGGGTCTGTGACCCATGGTAACTAGGTTGTGTTAATTAGTACTGTTCTTAGCATTTTTTTTTTTAAACAAATTTTTATTGAGGTTCTTTACCAAACAAACAAGTATTGCTTTTCCATACATAATAAAAAGGAAAATAAGTTGTTACAGAGTAAGCTGCCAAAACAAGGTCACATAGGTACATAGTATAGTTAAATGACAGATTACCTATTAGATATAAACAATAAACTCTGTTCAAACATTAAACCTGCTGCAAGATATAAGCAGCCATATAGAGACCACCAAGATAATGTAGTACAATATAGGGCAGGTAAACAGCAATGTGATAGGGCCACTCGTGGACCCCTAATGGAGAACCTCTATTTTATATTTTTAAAGCTATAATTGGGATATATTGTAAATAACCAGGTAAATATCAAATATAAAATAAATAATGGTATAAGAGTTGCTTAGAGATATATAACAACAAGGTAAGCCTCAGTGTAAGCTCAATATTTATATAAGAATTGCTTAGGAAAACATTATTTGTGAGAAAGGAAAATAATACTAAACAGTCTTGCTCAGCTTTGGGGGAAAGGTAGTGCCAATATAAGTTTATAGTGCAAGACATAATTATAAAAAGGGGAAATACGGTGTGGTATTGTCTAGAGAAACCACATAATTCGCTCTCCTGAAATAGGAGATATATAAAGGGGGGGGGAGTGGTAAATTAAGTATGGTAGACCAAATATTTAAGTAAAGCGCCATATCAAGTCTGGGAGTTGCACGAGCCCCATGCTATATGAAAGAATTCCATGGGTGCATTGGATGCTGGTAGGTATATTATGGGGGAAGGGGAGGTGGTAATTCAATAAGCAAAGCGCTATAACTAATCTAGGAGTAGCCAGGGTATCTGGGAGTTAGAGGACATATTAGTATGAGCTAGTAGAAAGATGGGTCAATGCCGTACTCTGCATGTAAGAGCCTAGATGTCCAAGGCACCAAGCCTACCACTAGTTAAGCGGCTCATTTACTATAATGTGGAGAAGGAGACTATATACTGTAGCACTAGCGGGGATCCAGCCCTCACTAAGGTTGTTGTCTTGCTTTCTGGATATCTGTCATAGGAATCATAAAGAGAGAGATTACTATTCCCCTTAATAGAAGGGCTATTATGAACAATTAACTGTGAGATAGATCTTCTGTCGAGGGGTTGCTGCTCACTAACCACAAAAATGATAACCTTGTATAATATAGAAACATGACCCAACAGTTGTGTGCTATAATTTGATATTAACTCTGCAGAGGGAGAAATACTAAGGATTGATATGCTTCCGCCTCAATACAATGTTATAGTGAACAGAGTGACCTGCCCTGTCACGGCCGCCGACAGGACAACTCACCATACAGTAGTCTAGAAGGGACGGCTAGGATGACCATCAGATACTGGAGACCCTCTGGGAGTGTTAATAGCTAAACATTAGTGAGCCAGCTAGTAGTATGGCCACCGTAATAGCGGCGTAGTAACATGAATACCTGCTTCATAGTGGCATAGCATGTAAGAGGAAAAGGCTTTGCAGGAACATAATATAATAGCAGTGACATATCTATTGCTAACAATAGGTTAATAACTCTGTGAGGCAAACAGTAATCACCAGACATAACAATGTTGACTCATTGATAATAAAGTGTTAGTAAGGCATGATACCCAGGTGTGACAAGTTTTGAAGTGTGTGCAAACTATGTACATCCACATATTCTGTATTGCTATAGTCTTGTACTGTGAGCACAGTCTACTGTATTGAGAAAGTGTAGGGACATCTGCAACTCAGTGAGCCACCTTGGCAGGAAAACATCAAACATAAGACATATGGTGGCTTAGACATGAAAGTACAAAAACGTAAGCCTCCAGATAGAGACAATATGCTCCTTATTGCAAAAGAATGTCCCCTTATTCCCTGTTACCGCAAGTGTCTCTATCGTTGGGGGCCCTGCAGCACCAGCAAAGTCTCTCATCTAGTTCAGATATGTCCCAAGTGCGTCACCAATTATGCCATGGAGAAGATAGAGGAAGAAACCGCCGTGGTTCCACTGCAGCTTCAACAAATGTGCGTGGCGGTAGTAGCAGCAGGGTTGTTGGACCGATGCTAGAATGTCTCTGGCCAGGAGCCAGAGATGACTAGGCTTGGGGTATCTCCACTGACTGTTCAACTTATAGAGGCAAGGGAGGCTTAGCGGGCTCTTCATTCTAGTGTGTTGCGCTAGCCCATTTAACAGGTCTAAGTGTGGAGGCATGTAAAGGGCCTCATTATCATCGTAGCTGTTCTGGGACTCACCTAGAATCCTTTTTGGGGTGCGGGTAATTAGCGGTGCTTCTTTCAGATTAAGCGCTTTGAACAGTAGGTTGTGCCACTCGACAGTAAAGATCTGCGTGAACTCGGCTCCCCGCTCTTCTAAGCCTATTGTTTCTTGAGGCTGTGTAGCGTGCTCCTCACTTGTAAGCAAACATGGTGGCTCTCGCGGGTCATCTGTGTTGTCCGGGCACTTCTCCTCACAGTTGGCCAGGGTAGATGAGAAAGTATTATGAGCAATGAGGGGATTGAAAGCTTCAGATACTGCTTGCAAGAGAGCTTCGCTGTGACTATCCAGCAGCTCCTGCATCTGTCTGTAGAGGAGAGCCGCCATAACTACTGTAGATGCGATGTAGCGGGCAAAGCTAGAGAACAGGGTCCTTCATGAATATCTAGCACTTCCAAGCCATTTCTTTATCAGCAGAACAATAGTACACCTAATAGGTCTTAGAAAAAAGGCTGTAAAAGGACCAAACACCCCTGAAAACCTTGAAAATAGTAAGATATTTTAGGAGCTTCTGAGAAGTGCATCTAGCTGCAGTGCCAGTTGGCTCCGCCCCCCTGTTCTTAGCATTTTAATACCTGTTACACCCATTTAGGGGAGGTCTATATGGCCTGCATGATTACCCTGACAAAGTATAACAACAAGACACGCGGTGTGGGACCCATGGTAACTAGCTTGTGTTAATTAGTACTGTTCTTAGCATTTTAATACCTGTTACTCACCCTATCTGGGGAGGTCTATATGGCCTGCATGATTACCCTTACAAAATAGAATAACAAGACATGCGGTTTGGCACCCATGGTAACTAGGTTGTGTAAAGTAGTACTCTTCTTAGCATTTTAATACCTGTTACTCACCCTATCGGGGGAGGTCTATATGGCCTGCATGATTAACTGAACTAAATATAATAATAAGACATATGCTCTGGGACCCATGGTAACTTTGTGTTAAGTAGTACTGTTCTTAGCATTTCAATACCTGTTACTCACCCTATTGGGGGAGTTCTATATGGCCTGCATGATTACCCTTACAAAATATAATAACAAAACATATGCTCTGGGACCCATGGTAACTAACTAGGTTGTGTTAAGTAGTACTGTTCTTAGCAGTTTAATACCTGTTACAACACCGAATGGTGGCAGGTCTATCTGGCCTTCATGATTTGCCGCACCCAAACCCAAAAAAAAGCCAAGCGGTCTTAGACTAACATCCATGGCTAACTTGGTTGTTTCAATTAGTACTATTCTTAGCACTTTCATCCCTGTTACTTTCAGGCCTCTTGGGGGTGGTCTACATGGCCATCATGATTAGCCTAACAAAATACTACAATCCAACCTTTGCTCAGTCTTCATAGGCCCTTCATTGGCTGTATTTTGGTAGTAATGTTCTTATTATTTTAATACCTGATACAACACAGAATGGTGGCAGCTCTATATGGCCTGCATGATTAGCCGCACCCAAACCAAAAAAAAGCCAAGCGGTCTTGGATTAACACCCATGGCTAACTCGGTTGTTTCAAGTAGTACTATTCTTAGCACTTTCATCTCATCATCCCTGTTACTTCCAGGACTCTCGGTGGTGGTCTACATGGCCATCATGATTAGCCTAACCAAATACTACAATCCAACCTTGGCTCAGTCTTCATAAGGCCCTTCATTGGCTGTATTTTGGTAGTTCTGTTCTTATTAGTTTAATAGCTGATACAACACCGAATGGTGGCAGCTCTATATGTCGTGCATGATTAGCCGCACCCAAAACAAAAATAAAGCCAAGAGGTCTTGGATTAACACCCATGGCTAACTCGGTTGTTTCAAGTAGTACTATTCTTAGCACTTTAATGTCATCCCTGTTACTTCCAGGACTCTCGGTGGTGGTCTACATGGCCATCATGATTAGCCAAACCAAATACTAAAATACAACCTTGGCTCAGTCTTCATAAGGCCCTTCATTGGCTGTATTTTGGTAGTTCTGTTCTTATTAGTTTAATAGCTGATACAACACAGAATGGTGGCAGGTCTATATGGCCTGCATGATTAGCCGCACCCAAACCAAAAAAAAGCCAAGCGGTCTTGGATTAACACCCATGGCTAACTCGGTTGTTTCAGTTAGTACTATTCTTAGCACTTTCATCTCATCATCCCTGTTACTTCCAGGACTCTCGGTGGTGGTCTACATGGCCATCATGATTAGCCTAACCAAATACTACAATCCAACTTTGGCTCAGTCTTCATAAGGCCCTTCATTGGCTGTATTTTGGTAGTTCTGTTCTTATTAGTTTAATAGCTGATACAACACCGAATGGTGGCAGCTCTATATGGCCTGCATGATTAGCCGCACCCAAAGTCCAAAAAAAGCCAAGCGGTCTTGCACTAACACCCATGGCTAACTCTTTGTTTTCAAGTTGTACTATTCTTAGCACTTTCATCTCATCCCTTACTTCCATGCCTCTCGGGGGTGGTCTACATGGCCATCATGATTACCCTCACCAAAATATAACAACAATACGTGCATGCAGGGAACCATGGTAAGGTTACTTCCTTTCGCAAAATCAAGTATAACAGTTGCAGGCAGATGTTCTGACCCTGCATTATGGCTGCACCTCTCCCTAAAAGAGGCATGCGTTACAGAGTCTGTGGGCATGTATGCAAAGAGCTTGCCTGCCTAAAAGGAGCAGCAAGGCAGTACAGGTCGTTCTCCTTCAGCCATTTTATACGCTGTCCCACGGCCACGAAGCTCAACAGCCACAACAAAATGAAACACAACATATGCTATCCTTTTGAACAATAGAGTACAGGTATGGCATTGATTTTAGTTACACGGCAATATTTATTATGAACCGTGAAATTGAAAACAAAAACAGGATTGGACACCCAGTACAGTACAGGTCATTCTCCTTCGGCCTTTTTAGAAGAGTGTTCCGGACCCTCAACAAAAACAACAGCAGGAAAGAGGACATATGGCATCCTTTTGAACAATAGAGTACAGGTACATCATTGATTTTAGAAACCCAGAGATAATTTTTGGCAAATGGGAAATAGAAAAAAACATTCATTGGACACCCAGTACACTTCTGTATCCTTAGGCCTTTTTATAAGAGGGTCCCGGACCTTCAACAGAAACGACAGCAGGAAAGAGGACATATGGCATCCTTTTGAACAATAGATGACAGGTAAGGCTGCAGGCATTGATTTTATAAACCCATAGATAATTTTTTTGCAACTGGAAAATAAAAAAAAACATTGATTGGACACCCAGTACACTTCTTTATCCTTAGGCCATTTTATAAGAGGGTCCCGGAGCCTCAACAGAAACAACAGCATGAAAGAGGACATATGGCATCCTTTTGAACAATTGATTACAGGTAAGGCATTGATTTTAGAATCCCTGAGATAATTTATATGAACAGGGAAATAGAAAAAAAAATGATTGGACACCCAGTACACTTCTTTATCCTTAGACCTTTTTATAAGAGGGTTCCGGACCCTCAACAGAAACGACAGCAGGAAAGAGGACATATGGCATCCTTTTGAACAATTGATTACAGTTAAGGCATTGATTTTAGAATCCCTGAGATAATTTATATGAACAGGGAAATAGAAAAAAACATTGATTGGAAACCCAGTACACTTCTTTATCCTTAGGCCTTTTTATAAGAGGGTCCCAGAGCCTCAACCGAAACAACAGCATGAAAGAGGCCATATGGCATCCTTTTGAACAATTGATTACAGGTAAGGCATTGATTTAAGAATCCATGAGATAAGTTATATGAACCGGGAAATAGAAAAAAACATTGATTGGACACCCAGTATACTTCTTTATCCTTAGGACTTAATTTTTTTGCAACTGGAAAATAAAAAAAAACATTGATTGGACACCCAGTACACTTCTTTATCCTTAGGCCATTTTATAAGAGGGTCCCGGACCATCAACAGAAACAACTGCAGGAAAGAGGACATATGGCATCCTTTTGAACAATAGATGACAGGTAAGGCATTGATTTTAGAAACCCAGAGATAATTTGTTGCAACTGGGAAATAAAAAAAAACATTGATTGGACACCCAGTACACTTCTTTATCCTTTTGCCTTGTTATAAGAGGGTCCCGGACCCTCAACAAAAACAAGAGCTGGGAGCTGGGCATAGGAGTACAAGAGAGCGTGACAATAATAATGTGAAGGGAAAGATTGCGGAGTTGTGGCATTTTGAATTTGTTATCGTGGGAAGTACTTGCAATGACCTTGCTCTGGTGAATCTGTATCGCAAATGTCTTTTTTAAGGTACTGTTTGCCTATTTTTTGAATATCAGCATTTGGTAAATGAAGCGTGCCTTAAGGCTGGTGAGAACTGACCTTTCTTCTGGCTGTTTGAAAATGTTGTGGCTCTGGACAAACATGTGAATAAGGGGCCATCTGCCATATTCTGCATGCAACCCCTTTGATGATTGACGCTAAACATGTGTCACCTGCAAGCAGAGATCGTTACTTCTGTCTAAATCTTCCTGGTATGGACAGGCCACTGTTTCCCACAGCAAGTCATAAGCTTGAACTACAAGATTGTCTTGAGTATGGTAGGAAATCAAAGTTTATTAAAGTCTGTACTATCACCACAAAAGCTGAACTTCTTGAAGCAATGAAAATGCCAGCAATTTCCTGTGCTTATGGATGACAAGGAGGACGTCCTGTGGTGCACAGAGATGGAGAGGATTTTTGGTTTCCCTGTATACTACACAGATGTCTCCAACATCACCAGAAACACAAGACAGCGACTCTTGGGAAGTTCCTGGAGTGTTCCGGTAGCCATCTCTTTGCGCCCTGAAAGGAATACTTTATCAGTGTTTTTGTAGACATTTGACATCAGATTTTGAGACTGTGGTGATGCACATTTTATTTACAGTTGTGCAAGCTGTGGCAATTTCAATTGGCATTAAAAAGTAAGATTTGGAGAGGTGACGCACATTTTATGCAAGCTGTGGCAATTGCAATTTGCAGTGAAAAGAATCTGCTAACAACCACTACCTAGGACCACGCCTGACTCCTGATGTCATGCTTCAGTTAGTAACTCAAGTTAAATTAAATTAAAAAATTTTTTTTTATTATTATGCTCAGCAGATTCAAAACATACCACTCTTCTAGTCATATCACACGACATGTCAAAATGCTGCATGGAAAATGGCAGTGTGCAAAGTCATAATCTTAGTGAACCTATAAGTGCATTAAATTTTCTAAAATAAACAAAAATACCAAGAAAAAAAAAAAAAGAGAGGACATATGGCATCCTTTTGAACAATAGATTACATTTAAGGCATTGATTTTAGAAACCCAGAGATAATTTGTCGCAACCAGGAAATCTAAAAAAACATTGATTAGACACCCAGTATTAGACACCCAGTACACTTATTTATCCTTAGGCCTTTTTAGCAGAGGCTCCAGGACCCTCAACAAAACCAGCAGCAGGAAAGAGGACATATGGCATCCTTTTGAAAATTGGATTACAGGAAAGGCATTGATTTTAGAAACCCAGAGATAATTTGTTGCAACCGGGAAATCTAAAAAAACATTGATTAGACACACAGTACACTTATTTATCCTTAGGCCTTTTTATAAGAGGCTCCAGAACCCTCAACAAAACCAGCAGAAGGAAAGAGGACATATGGCATCCTTTTGAATAATAGATTACAGGAAAGGCATTGATTTTACAAACCCAGAGATAATTTGTTGCAACTGGGAAATCTAAAAAAACATTGATTAGACACCCAGTACACTTATTTATCCTTAGGCCTTTTTAGCAGAGGCTCCAGGACCCTCAACAAAACCAGCAGCAGGAAAGAGGACATATGGAATCCTTTTGAATAATAGATTACAGGAAAGGCATTGATTTTAGAAACCCAGAGATAATTTGTTGCAACCGGGAAATCTAAAAAAACATTGATTAGACACCCATTACACTTATTTATCCTTAGGCCTTTTTAGCAGAGGCTCCAGGACCCTCAACAAAACCAGCAGCAGGAAAGAGGACATATGGCATCCTTTTGAAAATTAGATTACAGGAAAGGCATTGATTTTAGAAACCCAGAGATAATTTGTTGCAACCGGGAAATCTAAAAAAACATTGATTAGACACCCAGTACACTTATTTATCCTTAGGCCTTTTTATAAGAGGATCCAGGACCCTCAACAAAAACAGCAGCAGGAAAGAGGACATATGGCATCCTTTTGAATAATAGATTACAGGAAAGGCATTGATTTTACAAACCCAGAGATAATTTGTTGCAACCAGGAAATCTAAAAAAACATTGATTAGACACCCAGTACACTTATTTATCCTTAGGCCTTTTTAGCAGAGGCTCCAGGACCCTCAACAAAACCAGCAGCAGGAAAGAGGACATATGGCATCCTTTTGAATAATAGATTACAGGAAAGGCATTGATTTTAGAAACCCAGAGATAATTTGTTGCAACCGGGAAATCTAAAAAAATATTGATTAGACACCCAGTACACTTATTTATCCTTAGGCCTTTTTAGCAGAGGCTCCAGGACCCTCAACAAAACCAGCAGCAGGAAAGAGAACATATGGCATCTTTTTGAAAATTAGATTACAGGAAAGGCATTGATTTTTGAAACCCAGAGATAATTTGTTGCAACCGGGAAATCTAAAAAAACATTGATTAGACACACAGTACACTTATTTATCCTTTGGCCTTTTGATAAGAGGGTCCTGGAGCCTCAACAGAAACAACAGCATGAAAGAGGACATATGGCATCCTTTTGAATAATAGATTACAGGAAAGGCATTGATTTTAGAAACCCAGAGATAATTTGTTGCAACCTGGAAATCTAAAAAAACATTGATTAGACACCCAGTACACTTATTTATCCTTAGGCCTTTTTATAAGAGGGTCCCGGAGCCTCAACAGAAACAACAGCATGAAAGAGGACATATGGCATCCTTTTGAATAGTAGATTACAGGAAAGGCATTGATTTTAGAAACCCAGAGATAATTTGCTGTAACCAGGAAATCTAAAAAAAACATTGATTTAACACCCAGTACACTTATTTATCCTTAGGCCTTTTAGCAGAGACTCCAGGACCCTCAAAAAAAACAGCAGCAGGAAAGAGGACATATGGTATCCTTTTGAAAAATAGATTACAGGAAAGGCATTGATTTTAGAAACCCGGAGATAATTTGTTGCAACCGGGAATTTGAATCAAACAAATGATTCAATGGACACCCAGTACACTTCTTTCTCCTTAGGCCTTTTTATAAGAGGGTCCAGGACCCTCAAACAAAACACCAGCAGGAAAGAGGACATATGGCATCCTTTTGAAAAATAGATTACAGGAAAGGCATTGATTTTAGAAACCCAGAGATAATTTGTTGCAACCGGAAATTTGAATTAAAAAAATGATTTGATGGACACCCAGTACACTGCTTTCTCCTTAGGCCTTTTTATAAGAGGGTCCAGGACCCTCAAACAAAACACCAGCAGGAAAGAGGACATATGGCATCCTTTTGAACAATAGAGTACAGGTACAGCATTGATTTTACAAACCCAGAGATAATTTTGGGCAAATGGGAAATAGAAAAATACATTGAGTGGACACCCAGTACACTTCTTTCTCCTTAGGCTTTTTTATAAGAGGGTCCAGGACCCTCAAACAAAACAACAGCAGGAAAGAGGACATATGGCATCCTTTTGAACAATAGAGTACAGGTACAGCATTGATTTTACAAACCCAGAGATAATTTTGGGCAAATGGGAAATAGAAAAATACATTGAGTGGACACCCAGTACACTTCTTTCTCCTTAGGCCTTTTTATAAGAGGGTCCAGGACCCTCAAAAAAAACACCAGCAGGAAAGAGAACATATGGCATCCTTTTGAACAATAGAGTACAGGTACAGCATTGATTTTACAAACACAGAGATAATTTTGGACAAATGGAAAATAGAAAAAAACATTGAGTGGACACCCAGTACACTTCTTTCTCCTTAGGCCTTTTTATAAGAGGGTCCAGGACCCTCAAACAAAGCACCAGCAGGAAAGAGAACATATGGCATCCTTTTGAACAATAGAGTACAGGTACAGCATTGATTTTACAAACCCAGAGATAATTTTGGGCAAATGGGAAATAGAAAAATACATTGAGTGGACACCCAGTACACTTCTTTCTCCTTAGGCTTTTTTATAAGAGGGTCCAGGACCCTCAAACAAAACAACAGCAGGAAAGAGGACATATGGCATCCTTTTGAACAATAGAGTACAGGTACAGCATTGATTTTACAAACCCAGAGATAATTTTGGGCAAATGGGAAATAGAAAAATACATTGAGTGGACACCCAGTACACTTCTTTCTCCTTAGGCCTTTTTATAAGAGGGTCCAGGACCCTCAAAAAAAACACCAGCAGGAAAGAGAACATATGGCATCCTTTTGAACAATAGAGTACAGGTACAGCATTGATTTTACAAACACAGAGATAATTTTGGACAAATGGAAAATAGAAAAAAACATTGAGTGGACACCCAGTACACTTCTTTCTCCTTAGGCCTTTTTATAAGAGGGTCCAGGACCCTCAAACAAAGCACCAGCAGGAAAGAGAACATATGGCATCCTTTTGAACAATAGAGTACTGGTACGGCATTGATTTTAGAAACCCAGAGATAATTGTTTGGAAACGTGAAATTGCCCAAAAAAAACATGCTTGGACACCCACTCCAGGTCGTTCTCCTTCAGCATTTTTATAAGAGGGTCCAGCACCCTCAACAGAAACAACTGCAGGAAACACCACCACATATGCCATCCTTTTGCACAAGTGAGTACAGGTATGGCATCCATTTTAGAAACCCGGAGATAATTGAGAGGAACCGGGAACATTTTTCTAAAAATTTGCTGGGGCACCCATTACAGGTCGTTCTCCTTCAGCCTTTTTATACCATGGGCCACGACCCGCAACAGGCACAACAGCATGAAACACCACATATGCCACCCTTTTGCACAATAGAGTACAGGTATGGCATAGATGGAACACAGAGATAATTTAGAGCAACAAAGAGACGGATAAAGATGCTTGGTCGGTCCTCCTCCTTCAAATTTGGGGCACTGCACGTTCAATTTAATGGTCCACCAGATATGAGTGGTGTGCTAAGTTGTACTATTCGTAACAGTTTAATCACTGTTATGTGCCTTATTTTTTTATTTGAGTTTTGTACCCACAGAGCAGCAGCAGAGGCCAGTAAAATTAGGAATGTACAAATGACTGAAAAATGTGGGTATTGTTGTAGCAACTGCTGTAGCAGCAGCCAGAAAAATTGATGTTTGTAAAACATTTATAAAGTGCCCTAAAAGCTTGTGGCTTGAACACTAGTTGTTGGCGGATAAGTCAAGCAAGTCCTCCGGCTTTATAACAAAAAAAAGGCCAGCCTGTGTACCAGTTGTAGCCCAAGCCAGCTCATCTCATCATCAGGCCTTTTTTAATCAAATGTATCGCCCAATGTCAGTCCCTTCGGGATCCATGCCTCATTCATTTTTATAAAAGTGAGATAGTCAAGGCTTTTTTGACCTAGGCGACTTCTCAGTGACAAAACCTCCTGCTGCACTGAAAGTCCTTTCGGACAGGACACTTGAAGCGGGGCAGGCCAGAAGTTCCATTGCAAATTGGGATAGCTCAGGCCACAAGTCAAGCCTGCACACCCAGTAGTCAAGGGGTCCATCGCTCCTGAGAGTGTCGAGATCTGCAGTTAAAGCTACTAGGTAGTCTGCTACCTGTCGGTTGAGTCTTTCTCTGAGGCTGGATCCCGAAAGGCTCTGGTGATGCATGGGAGTTAAAAAGGTATGCATGTCCTCCATCAACAAGACATCAGGAAAGCATCCTGTCCTTGCCGCCGTGTTTGTGGGAGGAGGAGGATTAATTTAATCTCTTCACCTGTTACATTCCCTATGATGCTATGACATCACCCTTATACGCTGTGTAAAGCATAGTTTTTAATTTATTCTTAAAATGCCCCATCCTTTCCGACTTGCGGGAATTTGGTAACATTTCAGGCACTTTATGCTTATACCGGGGGTCGAGGAGCGTGGACACCCAGTACAGGTCGTTCTCCTTCAGCTTTTTTATACGAGGGTCCCTCAACAGGCACGACAGCATGAAAGAACCTCTTTGAACAAGGTTGGATGCAGAGCTAATCATGTCCCGTTCCTCGTCCTCACCGATCTCACTGAGGGTATCTTCTTCCCCCAGCCACGTACAACACCACGGGTACCAGAGAGGTGACAACAAGGAGCACCCTGGGATGCCTGTTGTGCTCTGTCTTCCTCCTCCTCCTCCTTCTCCTCAAAGCCACATTCCTCCTCTGACTCCTCTTCCTCACAATCCTCTTCCTGTGTTGCCGCAGGTCCAGCAAACGATGCTGATAAGGCTGTTTGTGGGGGTGATGGACACCACAACTCTTCCTCTTCCTCTTCATGCTCATCTACTGCCTGATCCAGCACTCTTCGCAGGGCACGCTCCAGGAAGAAAACAAATGGTATGATGTCACTGATGGTGCCTTCGGTGTGACTGACAAGGTTAGTCACCTCCTCAAAAGGACGCATTAGCCTACAGGCATTGCGCATGAGCGTCCAGTAATTTGGAAAAAATATCCCCAGCTCCCCAGAGGCTGTCCTAGCACCCCGGTCATACAAATACTCATTAATAGCTTTTTCTTGTTGGAGCAGGCGGTCAAACATTAGGAGTGTTGAATCCACCGTGTCAGGCTGTCGCAAATCAAGCGCCTCACTGACAGGTTGTTTTGATGCTGGAAATCGGACAAGTGCGCCATGGCTGTGTAGGAACACCTGAAATGGCCACACACCTTCCTGGCCTGCTTCAGGACGTCCTGTAAGCTTGGGTACTTATGGACAAATTGTTGTACAATTAGATTACACACATGTGCCATGCACGGCACATGTGTCAACTTGCCCAATTTCAATGCCGCCACCAAATTACTTCCATTGTCAGAAACAACCTTGCCAATCTCCAGTTGGTGCGGAGTCAGCCACTGATCCACCTGTGCGTTCAGGGCGGTCAGGAGTGCTGGTGCAGTGTGACTCTCCGCATTCAGGCAAGTCAACCCCAAGATGGCGTGACACTGCCGTACCCGGGATGTAGCATAGTACCTGGGGAGCTGGGGGGGGTGCCATAGATGTGGACGCTGAAGTTGAAGAGGACTCCGCCGAGGAAGAGGTTATGGAAGAGGATGGAGTAGGAGGAGTAGAGGAGGTAGCAGCAGGCCTGTCTGCAAGTCGTGGCGGTGTCACCAACTCTTCTGCAGAGCCACGCATTCCATGCTTGTCAGAAGTCAGCAGGTTTACCCAATGCACAGTGTAGGTGATATACCTGCCCTGACCATGCTTTGCAGACCAGCTATCCGTGGTCATATGGACCCTTGCCCCAACGCTGTGTGCCAGACATGCCATAACTTCTTTTCTCACAACAGAGTTCAGGTTTGGGATTGCCTTTTGTGAAAATAAATTTCTGCCAGGTACCTTCCACTGCAGTGTCCCAATAGATACAAATTTTTTGAAAGCATCAGACTCCACCAGCTTGTATGGTAAAAGCTGGCGGGCTAAGAGTTCAGCCAAGCCAGCTGTCAGACGCCAGGCAAGGGGGTGACTTTGAGAAATTGGCTTCTTACGCTCAAACATGTCCTTGACAGACACCTGACTGTGGGCAGATGGCCAAGAACTGCTACGTAAGAGAGACTCAGTGGAGGATGGTTGAGAGGGGGCAAGGAGGACAGCACTGGTTGACGTGGCTGAAGATGCTGGAGCAGGAGGAGGAGGGCGGCTTTCACTTTGTGTGCTGCTTCTACTCATGTGTTCTTCCCATCTGCCTTTGTGATGGGAAACCATGTGCCTTTGCAAAGCAGTTGTACCTAGGTGGGTGTTGGACTTCCCACAACTCAGTTTCTTTTGGCACAGGTTGCAAATGGCATCGCTGTTGTCAGACGCAGACACACAAAAAAAATGCCACACTGCTGCGCTCTGCGATGACGGCATTCTGGTGGTGCCAACAGTATGCATTGATGGGCGTCGGCGTGCTGTCTCGCTGACCCTGGGTGCTGATGCATGCTGTCTGACTGTGCCACTAGCTCCTTGAGATGACCTCCCCATGCTTCCAAATCGTCTCCTCCTCCTCCTCCTCTCTGTCTCCCCATCTGAACTTTCCCCCTCTTCTTCTTCTCTTCTAGCAGGCACCCACGTGGCATCCACCGACACATCATCATCAACCCCTTCACTTGTATCTGACACATCAAGAAAGGAAGCAGCAGCGGGTACAACATCATCATCATCACACCGTACCTCCATGTCGGTAATGCTGCTTGACTGAGACTGATCACTATTATCTACATCCTCTGTCAATGATGGTTGCGCATCACTCATTTCTTCCAACTGATGTGTCAATAACTCCTGTGACAGATCAAGTGAAGCGGCTGTGGTGCTAGTGTTGGTGGTGGCGACAGGCGGGCAAGTGGCACTGGTCACTTGAGACCTGCCCAAAGCACAGCTGGACGTAGATGGTGCGTCAAGGTTAGGATGACTAGCAGCGGAAGCTGAAGAAGATTGGGTGTCCTGTGTTAGCCATTCAACTAAGTCCTCCTCAGAACTTTTCGCGTCCCCCCTGGCACCCGGCATCTGAACAATGTGCATATTTGTAGGGTCTAAAGGAATCACAGCACCACGACCATGGAACCTGCGGGGTGGCCTGCCTCTGCCTGTCATTTTTTTTAAAATGGACGCTAACAATACTATTACACCAATTATATGAGTGGTGGCACTGTGCAAGTGGGCACAGTATACGCTGTGAGACTGACAACAACAAAAAAGACAGATGTTTTAAAAAACACAAATTGTTAATTTTTTAAAATATTAAAAGTACTATGACAACAATTATGATTATGATTGTTGGCACTAGTTGGCAAATGGGCCTGTCTGGCACACACGCTGGGAGAAAGGAAACTGCAATTCAATGGCACTAGGAGACTGAAGAATCACAGTCAAAACAGTTATGATTAACAAAAATTTCAATCCTGTTACAATAAATATGATTGGAGGCACTAATTGGCTAGTTGGGACTGGCACACAGGCAGGCAGGCACGAGGAAAATGCAATTCAAGGGCACTAGTAGACTGCAGATTGACAGTCAAAACAGTGATGATTGACAATTTTTGCAATACTGTTAAAAGAAATATGATTGCTGGCACTAATTGGATAGTTGGGGCTGGCACACAGGCTGGCAGGCAGGAGGAAAGTGCAATTCAATGGCACGAGCAAACTGAGGATTCAGAACAACAATCAATTTTTTTTTAATTTTAATTAGTAACAATACTGTGACAACAATTATGATTGGTGTAAATAGTTGGCAAGACGGCCCGGAACACAGGCTGGCAGGCAGGAGGAAAGTGCAATTCAATGGCAAGAGCAAACTGAGGATTCAGAATAATCAAAACATTTTGATTTTTAATTAATAACAATACTGTGACAACAAATATGATTGCTGGCACTAATTGGCTAGTTAGGCCTGGCACACAGGCAGGCAGGCAGGAGGCAAGTGCAATTCAATGGCACGAGCAAACTGAGGATTCAGAACAAAAATTACCAAAAATTTTAATTTTTTATTATTAAAAATACTGTGACAACAAATATGATTGGTGCAAATATTTTGAAAGTCGGCCTGGCACACAGGCTGGCAGGCAGGAGAAAAGTGCAATTCAATGGCACGAGCAAACTGAGAATTAAGAACAACAATCAAACATTTTTTAATTTTAATTAGTAACAATACTGTGACAACAATTATGATTGGTGTAAATAGTTGGCAAGACGGCCTGGCACACAGGCTGGCAGGCAGGAGGTAAATGCAATTCAAGGACACTAGGAGACTGAATACTGACAGTCAAACAGTGATGATTGACAATTTTTGCAATACTGTTAAAAGAAATATGATTGCTGGGAATAATTGGCTAGGTGGGCCTGGCACACAGGCTGGCAGGCAGGAGTAAAGTGCAATTCAATGGCACGAGCAAACTGAGGATTCAGAACAAAAATTACCAAAAATTTTAATTTTTAATTATTAAGAATACTGTGACAACAAATATGATTGGTGTAAATTAGGTTTGCACTGATACCATTTTTTTAACACTGAGTACAAGTACCGATACTTGTTTTCAAATACTTGCCGATACCAATTACCGATACTTTTTTTATTGTCATGTGACAGTTTACCAAGCACAATACAGACTAACTATTTAAGATTCCTTCTTTATAATTATGAAGGACTGTAACTCAAAAGACATTATGAAATAATAAAACAGTTTTATTTGTCACAAAGTTCACAGAACATGTTTATAAATAAAAATATTACATTAAAATATATTAATAACAACAGCAATAAATAACAAATATAAAATTAGAACCAACCAAAAGTACAATACAGTAAAAAATAAAACAGTGCACTGTTTAATCATGGGGAACAACACTATGGGCTAGATTACATTTGACTGGCAAGCTTTACCAATGATCTCATTACATGTCCTACTACTGCATGGGGCAGAAAGATATTTTTGGGCCATTTTAGCCAGTGCTAGAAATCTCAGTTTATTAACTGCCCAGTACTTCAGGGGTTTGTCTGAATGAGGTACAGTGATTTCTCCTACAATAATACAAATAAAAACAATTTGTATTGGTAGTAAACAATTTTTAGTTAAGTCTCCACTCCAGCTTAAAATGAAATGGGAACATGCAGTTTGAAAAAACATCACAAGATAGCATATGGGTAGGAAGTGGAAGTATCGGTTTAAGTATCGGTGCATTTACACAAGTACAAGTACTCATGCAAATACTTGGTATAGGTACCGATACCAATACTAGTATCGGTATCGGTGCAACCCTAGTGTAAATATTTTGAAAGTCGGACTGGCACACAGGCTGGCAGGCAGGAGAAAAGTGCAATTCAATGGCACGAGCAAACTGAGGATTAAGAACAACAATCAAATTTTTTTTAATTTTAATTAGTAACAATACTGTGACAACAATTATGATTGGTGTAAATAGTTGGCAAGACGGCCTGGCACACAGGCTGGCAGGCAGGAGGTAAATGCAATTCAAGGACACTAGGAGACTGAATACTGACAGTCAAAAAAGTGATTATTGACAATTTTTGCAATACTGTTAAAAGAAATATGATTGCTGGGAATAATTGGCTAGGTGGGCCTGGCACACAGGCTGGCAGGCAGGAGGAAAGTGCAATTCAATGGCACAAGCAAACTGAGGATTCAGAACAACTATTACCAAAAATTTTAATTTTTAATTATTAAGAATACTGTGACAACAAATATGATTGGTGTAAATATTTTGAAAGTCAGCCTGGCACACAGGCTGGCAGGCAGGAGGAAAGTGCAATTCAATGGCACTAGGAGACTGAATATTTGCAGTCCAAAAAATTATGATTTTTTATTTTTTATATACTTTTACAAGAATTATGATTGGTGCCACTAATTGTATAGTTGGGCCTGGAAAACACGCTGGCAGGCAGGAGGAAAGTGCAATTCAATGGCACAAGCAAACTGATGAATCACAAGAGAACAATTTTGAATTTTAAAGATTAACAATACTGTTACAACAACTAGGATTGGTGGCACTAAGTGACTAGTTTGGGCCTGGCAGACAGGCTGCCAGGCAGGAGGAAAATGCAATTCAATGGCACTAGGAGACTGAATATTTGCAGTCCAAAAAATTATGATTTTTAATTTTTTATATACTGTTACAAGAATTATGATTGGTGCCACTAATTGGCTAGGTGGGGCTAGAAAACACACTGGCAGGCAGGAGGAAAGTGCAATTCAATGGCTTGAGCAAATGGAGGATTCAGAACTACAATCAATTTTTTTTTAATTTTAATTAGTAACAATACTGTGACAACAATTATGATTGGTGTAAATAGTTGGCAAGACGGCCTGGAACACATGCTGGCAGCCAGGAGGAAAGTGCAATTCAATGGCAAGAGCAAACTGAGGATTCAGAATAATCAAAAAATTTTGATTTTTAATTAATAGCAATACTGTGACAACAAATATGATTGCTGGCACTAATTGGCTAGTTGGGCCTGGCACACAGTCTGGCAGGCAGGAGGAAAGTGCAATTCAATGGTACAAGCAAACTGAGGATTCAGAACAAAAACTACCAAAAATTTTAATTTTTAATTATTAAGAATACTGTGACAACAAATATGATTGGTGTAAATATTTTGAAAGTAGGCCTGGCACACAGCAATTCAATGGCACGAGCAAACTGAGGATTAAGAACAACAATCAAATTTTTTTTAGTTTTAATTAATAACAATACTGTGACAACAATTATGATTGGTGTAAATAGTTGGCAAGATGGCCTGGCACACAGGCTGGCAGGCAGGAGGTAAATGCAATTCAAGGACACTAGGAGACTGAATACTGACAGTTAAAACAGTGATGATTGACAATTTTTGCAATACTGTTAAAAGAAATATTATTGCTGGGAATAATTGGCTAGGTGGGCCTGGCACACAGGCTGGCAGGCAGGAGGAAAGTGCAATTCAATGGCACAAGCAAACTGAGGATTCAGAACAACAATTACCAAAAATTTAAATTTTTAATTATTAAGAATACTGTGACAACAAATATGATTGGTGTAAATATTTTGAAAGTTGGCCTGGCACACAGGCTGTCAGGCAGGAGGAAAATGCAATTCAATGGCACTAGGAGACTGAATATTTGCAGTCCAAAAAATTATGATTTTTAATTTTTTATATACTGTTACAAGAATTATGATTGGTGCCACTAATTGGCTAGTTGGGCCTGGAAAACACACTGGCAGGCAGGAGGAAAGTGCAATTCAATGGCACAAGCAAACTGATGAATCACAAGAGAATAATTTTGAATTTTAAAGATTAACAATACTGTTACAACAACTAGGATTGGTGGCACTAAGTGGCTAGTTTGGGCCTGGCACACAGGCTGCCAGGCAGGAGGAAAATGCAATTCAATGGCACTAGGAGATTGAATATTTGCAGTTCAAAAAATTATGATTTTTAATTTTTTATATTCTGTTACAAGAATTATGATTGGTGCCACTATTTGGCTAGTTGGGCCTGGAAAACACGCTGGCAGGCAGGAGGAAAGTGCAATTCAATGGCACGAGCAAACTGATGAATCACAAGTGATCAATTTGGAATTTTTAAGATTAACAATACTTTTACAACAACTAGGATTGGTGGCACTAATTGGCTAGTTTGTGCTGGCACACAGGCTGCCAGGCAGGAGGAAAATGCAATACTGTTACAAGAATTATGATTGGTGCCACTAATTGGCTAGTTGGGCCTGGAAAACACGCTGGCAGGCAGGAGGAAAGTGCAATTCAATGGCACTAGGAGACTGAATATTTGCAGTAAAACAATTATGATTTTTAATTTTTTATATACTGTTACAAGAATTATGATTGGTGCCACTAATTGGCTAGTTGGGCCTGGCAGATATGAGTCGTGGCTGGTAGGTAGGGCAGCAATTTAACACAGTATGCTGTGTAAGTGACAAAAACACAGGTCTGATAGAAAATTAAGTTAGATTACCCTAGCAAAATATTTTAAAATTTTAGATTTTAATATTAAAATAATGTTAAGAAGTGCAATGCACATATGAGTGGTCGCACTGGCTGACTGCTACGTAGGGCAGCAATTAACAATAGCATGCTGTGTAAGTCAGATAGACAGTTAGACACAGGCATAATAGAAAATAAAATTAGATTACACTAGCATAATGATTTAGATACTTTTTTTTGGGGAATTTAAAGAAAAAGGTTAAGCACATACATATGAGTCGTGGCTGATAGCCTTGGAAGGGCAGCTATTAAAAACAGTAGGCTCTGTAAGTCAGATACACACACGCCTGATAGAAAATACTATTAGATTACACTAGAAAAATGATTTAAATTATTTTTTTGGGGGGGAAATTAAAAGAAGGTTAAACACATATGAGTCGTGGCTCATAGACTAGGGAGGGCAGCAAGTAAACACAGTAGGCTCTGAATGTCAGCAAAACACACAGGCCTGATAGAAAATGATATTAGATTACACTATCAAAAAAATTTAAACTTTTTTTTTTTATATATTTAAATTAAGGTGAAGAAGATATGAGTGGTGGCTGCCTGGCACAGACCAATTAACCAAAAGACTGAAAAAAATGAGGTATATTAATGCTGTGTGAGCCTGACAGAGACAGGCCTGATAGAAAATGTAATTAGATTACACTAGCAAAATTATTTAATTTTTTTTTTTTAAATTTAAAATAATGTTATAAACGGATATTAACACTGGTGGCTGGCACAGAGCAATGAACCAGAGTATATGCTGTGTGACACAGGCCTGATAGAAAATGAAAAAAAATTACACTAGCAAAATAATTAAAATTTTTGGTTGGTTAAATTTAAACTAATGTTGTTAGGGAGATATCAGTGGTGGCAGTAATCACAGCATATGCTGTGAGCCTTAAACACACAGGCTGAAAGCCAGGCAAATGCTAATAAAAATACAAAAAAAAAAACAAAACAAAAAAAACGGCTTGAATTATAGCCCTAAAAAGGGCTTTTTGGGGTGCTGTCCTTGCAACAGAGATGAGTGGAGTCCTTCTGGACTGTAGTGGACACTAAATACACTATCTTAGCTATCTATTTCCCTATTATGTCAGCAGCAGCAACACTAAAGCTCCTCTCACTAAGAAAGCAAGATCGTAATGAGTCTAAAATGGCTGCTGCCAAGGAGCTGGGAGGGTCTGTGAGGGAGTGTCTGCTGCTGATTGGCTCTAATGTGTCAGAAGGCTGTGACATACAGGGTCAAAGTTTCCTCAATGATGACACATAGGGGGCGGATCGAACATCGCATATGTTCACCCGCAGCGGCGAACGCGAACAAGCTATGTTCGCCGGGAACTGTTCGTGGGCGAACAGTTCGGGACATCACTAATGACAAGGTGTTTGACTGCACATGGTTATAATATACAGTATACTATGCATAAATATACATCTAAATATGTGTGTGTGTACATATGTATTTCAGTTTTTATGTGTTTTACTGTATATATACTGTAAATATTTCACATTCCAATGTTCTTCACATACAGGAATATGTTAGTTTTATTGTAAATATATATATAACTATATTTGTATATACCTATATGGCGGCTCGTTTGTTATTCAAATGGGGGTTCACAATACATGAACTGGGGCTAAATAAGACCTAGCAAGTATTTTAACTATGATCCTATTTATAGTTAGAGGGTGAATGCAGACTAAAGAGCATTTGGCATGCAGGTGCCCATTAGTGCACAGTTCAGATGTTCCTGATCTGTGCACTAATTGGCACCTGAATGCCAAATGCTCTGAAGCTTGGTATAATGTGATAGCATTTTGGAAATATGCTTAACTACTTAAAATATACTGCATGCAATAAATATATATTTATTTATGCAGCACACATTTTATTTAGAAAAAAGTTTACGATAAATTATTATAAGCGTGCTAAACTTAATCTAAATAAAATGTGCTGCATAATAAATATATTTGCTAAATGCAGCACATAATTGTATGCATATTATTAAGTTTAGTACACTCACATATAATTCAACACAATAATACAAAGAAATATAGAGTCCACAGTAAATTTGTTGGAGGGCCAACCCTTATATTTATTTGTGCAGCTCATAAAGGTTATATGATAAATTATCCTTTGTGTGCTAAGATTAATCTAAGCTTAATCTAAATAAAATATGCAGCATAATAAATATATTGGAGGGAAAACATTTTGTTCAGATTGAAAGGGGGCAAAATAAATTATGAAAGTAAATTTAAATTTTTGTTTTATTAAGCATTAGTAAATTTGTGATTTATTTCCCTTTAATATATATTTACATTTGAGTTGTTTGTTTGCACCTAAAGATCTCAGATTGGAATGTATTATCATGCAATCCTTGTGTATGTTACACTGGATAGAAGAGTGGTGCCTTTCTATTAGCACAGTTACTATTACATACCAATGCACAGATTTATATAGATTTGACATGTGCCTTTTTGTCATTGCTAATAACTATGCTGTAACCAACAGCAAATTACTTATGTAAGTAATTCAGATGCTTTAATAGCTCAGCTGCTATAAAAAATGTGTGTGCAAATCCGATTAAATTCCTAGGTAGATGGTATATAAAGTAAAATAATTGTCCACATACATTAAATATTTACTGGAGAGCCAGCCAGCCACCCTACCTTCTGTTTTCTAGTGCTGTGGGACTGAGTCTTCTCAATCTGTAGTCACCATGGGGAGGGGCAGAGCGTGGAGATGTGTGGTGTGCTGTAATAAATTACAGAACTGCCAGAGTGCCCCTCGTCTTCTCCTCAACAGGCCACCTGATCATAACTTTCTCTGATAAGAAACAGACACCAGAGGAGGAGAGGAAGGGGGTGAATGAATGTACTAGTGTTACACAAACTCAGAAAGACAAACAGTATAATAACTGCAGCAATCTGCAGAGCTGCTGCATCCTTCTTACAATGATTGAAGTCAGGAAAGGAGCGGTGTGTCTGGTCTCACAATAACTAACTCAGGCACTGAAATGCCACCCCCTGTCAAGTGCCCATGGTTGAGCCAGCCCTGCACTGGATGCTCCCTCTCTCATCTCACTAGCTCCGACTCAATTTTTCGCCAACCATGCTCCTCCTCCCTCATGCCGTCATCACGTGCTCTCAGTCGCACAGCAAAAACTGTGCGATTAACAAGGTATAGGGCTGTGCTGGGGGCGGCGCTGCAGGCACTTTGAAATAAGTGCAAATGTTTTTTATTTTTTTTAACAAAACTGGACTGGAACCTTTTTGGCTGTGTAAATATACATTTTCCAATAGGGGGGCTATTGGAACATTATATTTATTCAGCCAAAAGTTTTTTTTCTTCTTTTTTTTCGTAGTTTGTTCACGTGCGCCTGTGCTCCTATAGAGGAAGTATAGATTTCTATTTTACATTAACATTAACAGATAGATTTATATATATATATATATATATATATATATAAAAAAATAAATATATATATATTATATATATATATATATATATATATATATATATATATATACCATCAAAGAAAAACCTTGCACTCACTGGATTTTTCAACAAAATTTTACTTGGCAAAAATAGTGACGTTTCGGGGACAGTGTATCCCCTTCCTCAGACAGTGAATGCTTCAAACATTAGTGAATTTATACAAACAAACAAATAAACCCCTCCCCCCAATTAGCAAAAAAAACGCCAAATGTGTTGCTAAGGTGACCATATGTCACAAAGTAAACATAGTATAAATATAATACATAACATGCAATATGAGCCATCACTGCTCCTATACAAATTGTGACAGTGCAAATGTTCATATTAAAAGACCTGTAGCAATACTGGGCATGGTAAAAAAACTTACATTCCACAGTTATAGTGATCACAATATACCCCTTATATCCATTATGTTAGGGGAGCCAACTAGTATTTAAAGCCTCTTGTGTTATTCAATGAGCTGTCAGATACTAAATTAATATATAAGCTGACTCGCAACCTACCAAGCACAAAACTTGTAGAAGTCCTGACACCGATCGCCGTGTATCACGCCATCGCAACCGCATACACAGCAGTAAAGGAAAACAGACCCGGAACTGCATCAGCCGCTCACGTGTGTGGCGATGCACCAATCACCCGGGTTGCGGTTGCCATGGCGATGAGTCACAACGATCCTAATCTGTAACAGAAGGAGAACGCCAACATAATACTATGTAACAGTTCGAATGCAAAGCATTATATTGTCAGCACTAGAACACTGTATCCTATCTATGATAAAACGTGCATGTATCTACACTCATAGTGAGCGCCGCTGTATTAACTATAACCCTGCTGTAAGGTTCCATGCTGTATACCAGTACATATGCAGTGTACCTATCCTGCCGTAATATGGTGAGCAATATGTAAGTCTCATACACGGTAGCACACTCCGCCTATCAGAGGAGGGCCACGATAGTAGATAAGAGACCCAGCAACCAATAGACGTTCCCAAAAAAGAGTACCCGAAGCACCTCAAACAGAAATGAGAAATAATAGATCGAGAGAACCCAGCAAGAGTAGACCACAAAAAGAAAATAGAACAAAATAACAAGGAATAAATCAAAGGGTAAACAAAAAAAAAAAAAAAAAAAAAAAGGAAGAAACAAAAGATAAGCAAAGAATAGACAGACATAGAGTGGAACAAAATACCAAAGAATAAGTAACAACAATAGCAAAGGGTAAACAACAAAGAAGGAAATGAAACAAAAGATAAGCTAATGTAATCAACAGACATTGAATGGAGTGTGGACTCTCAGGTTGGATAGCCTGGATGACATGGTGAAGGGCTCTAGTGACCAACCTGTGGCCCGGCATTATGTGGAGAAAGGCCATGGACTTCAGGACCTGAGATTCACCCTAATTGATCATGTCCCCCCATTGAGGCGGGGGGGTGGTAGAGATACACTTCTCCTACAGATTGAGGCCAAATGGATTTTTCGTTTAAACACCCTGCAACCCCATGGACTTAATACTATGTTTGACTGGCATTGTTTTTTGTAGAATAGATCCAGTCCTTATGGATATCTGCCTTATAGATTATGAGAGTCCATGTCATCCAGGCTATCCAACCTGAGAGTCCACACTCCATTCGATGTCTGTTGATTATTAGCTTATCTTTTGTTTCATTTCCTTCTTTGTTGTTTACCCTTTGCTATTGTTGTTACTTATTCTTTGGTATTTTGTTCCACTCTATGTCTGTCTATTCTTTGCTTATCTTTTGTTTCTTCCTTTTTTTTTTTTGTTTTTTTTGTTTACCCTTTGATTTATTCCTTGTTATTTTGTTCTATTTTCTTTTTGTGGTCTACTCTTGCTGGGTTCTCTCGAACTATTATTTCTCATTTCTGTTTGAGGTGCTTCGGGTACTCTCTTTTGGGAACGTCTATTGGTTGCTGGGTCTCTTATCTACTATCGTGGCCCTCCTCTGATAGGCGGAGTGTGCTAACGTGTATGAGACTTACATATTGCTCACCATATTACGGCAGGATAGGTACACTGCATATGTACTGGTATACAGCATGGAACCTTACAACAGGGTTATAGTTAATACAGCGGCGCTCACTATGAGTGTAGATACATGCACGTTTTATCATAGATAGGATACAGTGTTCTAGTGCTGACAATATAATGCTTTGCATTCGAACTGTTACATAGTATTATGTTGGCGTTCTCCTTCTGTTACAGATTAGGATCGTTGTGACTCATCGCCATGGCAACCGCAACCCGGGTGATTGGTGCATCGCCACACACGTGAGCGGCTGATGCAGTTCCGGGTCTGTTTTCCTTTACTGCTGTATATGCGGTTGCGATGGCGTGATACACAGCGATCGGTGTCAGGACTTCTACAAGTTTTGTGCTTGGTAGGTTGCGAGTCAGCTTATATATTAATTTAGTATCTGACAGCTCATTGAATAACACAAGAGGCTTTAAATACTAGTTGGCTCCCCTAACATAATGGATATAAGGGGTATATTGTGATCACTATAACTGTGGAATGTAAGTTTTTTTTACCATGCCCAGTATTGCTACAGGTCTTTTAATATGAACATTTGCACTGTCACAATTTGTATAGGAGCAGTGATGGCTCATATTGCATGTTATGTATTATATTTATGCTATGTTTACTTTGTGACATATGGTCACCTTAGCAACACATTTGGCGGTTTTTTTGCTAATTGGGGGGAGGGGTTTATTTGTTTGTTTGTATAAATTCACTAATGTTTGAAGCATTCATTGTCTGAGGAAGTTGATACACTGTCCCCGAAACGTCACTATTTTTGCCAAGAAAAATTTTGTTGAAAAATCCAGTGAGTGCAAGGTTTTTCTTTGATGGTATATCTAATTCTACTAGCACCCTGGTTTCTGCAATTAAGTGAGAGTGCACATCTTTGCTAACGTATATATATATATATATATATATATATATATACCAAAAATCATTAAAATTATGGGGGGAGATAAAAAACTGAAATTAAAATCCTCCATGTCTCAAAATTAAATCAATGTAAATATTTGCATAGGAAATTAGCACATCTTGGCAAGTTTCCCCGCTTGCTTTTTCCCAGAAATACTTCATATACAATGTTACCAATGCACAAGAGAATTCTGGGTAAGATATGCAAATTAGATATGCAAATTATCATTTTTTTTTGCTTCAAGTACTGTTTTAACACAGCTATCCTTTTAACAGGATTTTAATTTTGAGACATGGAGGATTTTAATTTCAGTTTTTTATCTCCCCCCATAATTTTAATGAATTTTGGTTTAACCTTGAAAGTAGCTTTACCAATGCAGCAACCAGAAATCTATCTCCTACTGATGAGTTCCAAAAAGAACGAAACAGGCTGTCTAGTGAGTGATTTATGGTTTGCTGCAATAATCCTGTTAAAAGGATTGCTGTGTTAAAACAGTATTTGAAGCAAAAAAACTGAGAATTTGCATATCTAATTTGCATATATTACCCAGAACTCTCTTGTGCATTGGTAGCATTGTATATGAAGTATTTCAGGTAAAAAGCAAGCAGGGAATCTTGCCTAGATGTGCAAATTTCCTATGCAAATATTTACATTGATTTAATCTTGAGACATGGAGGATTTTAATTTCAGTTTTTTATCTCCCCCCATAATTTTAATGAATTTTTGGTTTAACCTTGAAAGTAGCTTTACCAATGCAGCAACCAGAAATCTATCTCCTACTGATGAGTTCCAAAAAGAACAAAACAGGCTGTCTAGTGAGTGATTTCTGGTTTGCTGCAATAATCCTGTTAAAAGGATCACTGTGTTAAAACAGTACTTGAAGCAAAAAAACTGAGAATTTGCATATCTTATCCAGATTTCTCTTGTGCATTAGTAACATTGAATATGAAGTATTTCTGGGAAAAAGCAAGCAGGGAATCTTGCCTAGATGTGCAAATTTCCTATGCAAATATTTACATTGATTTAATTTTGAGATATGGAGGATTTTAATTTCAGTTTTTTATCTCCCCCCATAATTTTAATGAATTTTGGTTTAACCTTGAAAGTAGCTTTACCAATGCAGCAACCAGAAATCTATCTCCTACTGATGAGTTCCAAAAAGGACGAAACAGGCTGTCTAGTGAGTGATTTCTGGTTTGCTGCAATAATCCTGTTAAAAGGATTGCTGTGTTAAAACAGTACTTGAAGCAAAAAAACTGAGAATTTGCATATATTACACAGAATTCTCTTGTGCATTGGTAGCATTGTATATGAAATATTTCAGGGAAAAAGCAAGCAGGGAATCTTGCCTAGATGTGCTAATTTCCTATGCAAATATTTACATTGATTTATATATATAAGTACAAGTAGGGAACCAGCACACTTTTTTCATACAGCTGCCGTGGTGCGCTTCCTAACACTCAAATATCATCAAAACAAAGAAGGCACTCTCCGTTAATCACGCCATTTATTAGTAAACATTTTCGGGGTCTCCCCCGTCCTCAGACCACTTCTTGATTTATATATATATATATATAAATAAATATATATTTAATAATAATAAAAAAAATCAATTTGAAGAACATAGGAATGTAAAATAGTTGTAACACGATTTGTGTTTCCTGATTTATGTCTAACACGGTGTTAATGCACGTGAATAATACAAATCTCAAAGCGCATTCTTGAAATATTAAATATTAAATATTAAAAATAATTAATAATAATTATTACAAATTATTATACATACTGTAAAAAAATTAAATAATCCATAGACTTTATATAATTTTTTTAGATATCAATATTTTTACAGTTGTTCAGAAAGCCCAAGACAAAACTGATTTAGGAGAGAAGGACCATGCCAGTTAGTGCCACTAGAAATGCAAGAAAAAAAACCAATTAGAAATATATGTGTGCACATAAATATATATATACAAATACAAACACATGTATACACACAGACACACAGACACACACACACACACACACACACACACATATATATATATATATATATATATAATATATATACATACTCTTTTGAGCCCTTCCCAGTGAAATACCTTTAGCCAAGGTACCACATCAAGGTCACTTCCAAAACCTGGATCCCTAAAACAGCCTATGTCTGGGGTGATTACATAAGTATGTGAACTCTGACTTGTTCCCAGTTTGTTTGATTGAGAGCGGCCATTTGTATGGCTGTATTAGGGACTCAGGTTTTGGAAGTGACCTTGATGTAGAACCTGGGCTTTTCCCATATGGCCAGATGCGGTAACTAACTCTTCCAGTTTTGCTTTTTTTTTTTTTTTTAAATATTTTTATTGGGATTCAAAATAGAGCAAGCAAACATTACATAGCCATACAGTCTGTACAAATAAATAGTTTCCAGATATATGACTTGAATAATCAAAACACACTTAATAAAATACATGTATATGGCCATATTCAACAATGTTAATGGACATAGAGCTTGCCACTCAAACTATATGCCCTCCACTTAGCAGCTGAGGCCACTCTTGGACCTCCTAGTTCTAATGGAAACATGATGGTACAGAGGGCAGCCATGAACAATATGAGACCACTTTTGGATCTCGAATGGTTAATCCCATTTTTTCTTTTTTTATATTCATTATATCACATGAAATTATATATAAGAACAGTAAAATTTATAATAAAGAATAGAAATTATCACGGCCACTTGTGGACCTTAGCATACAGAATATAAGAAAAAGCAACTGAAATAAGAATTATGATATGCATGTATATTATTAGTAAGATAGCATAAACAATGAGAATATATATAGGGTATCATTTATGTTAATATGTATATGAGAAACCCACAAATGTATAAGAGAGCTACTCATATTGGGTATAAGATTATATAGAATTAATGAACCTCAAAAAAGATTGCTATGAATGCTCTGCTATGAGGAATTTATGGGCCATTGGGGTTATAGGATGGAGGCATGTTATATTTTAAATGTATAATACTAGGTGTAGAACTAAGTTTAAGGTCTATAGTATTGTTGATGAGAAAACTTATAGATTGATTTGACTGTGTTTTATAATGGAGGCATGGATAAACCGTCCCGGCCGCATACAGTTCACTATTTATGGTATATAAATTAGCACAGTCAATTGATAAACACTTAAATATAGAATTGCATGTTATGGGAATATAATTGTCGAGTTGAAAAAGTGGGAGGACTGGAGGATCTGCTAAAAAGTAGGGAACTTGTTCAATTGACTTATATCAATGCGAAAACCACTGTAACCTAGTAGGAAACTTTTAAAGTTTTCCAGGGAGGCTCCTATCTCTAATTCAAGGTATCCTATATAAATAGGGGTTCTGAACAGGTAAATGTACTAGTAGTTAGGCAGTTAGGCCAGGAGGAATGCCCTAGTCAAAATAGTCCCAGGTTAGGAATATTGTCCAAAAAAAAAAACCCTGAAGGAAGCAATTACTGGTCAATAGCAATCAGACTTATAGACAAATAATGCGTATCATCACAAACCTTACAAGATGACTTAGAAGCCAAATACGTTATAACCAATAGCTATTGCAGGCTTTTAAAGTTTGGATATAAAATAATAGATATAAACATATTCCAACCTGTGCACGTTAACTAGAGTTGCAAAATAAAGTATATCTATAGAAATAACCTAGCATTAGACCTTAGACTAGAAAAAGTGAGCACAATATACAATAATATACGAGTAGCTAACTGTACCTCAAACAACTTATAAAGTATTGTCTCTGGAAATTCAGAGTAAATCGTCATGTATAGAGACACTGCAATGAACCATTTCTAAAGCGGGTAAATTGAAAAAAGAACATTTACAGCAGTTAAATATAGGTTGAAACACGAGCCATGAGCACATGTTAAACATCATATCGGACTCTATGAAACTTAACATATTCCAGAGCGGTTATTCAGGTGAAAGTGCTCTGTTGATACCAGTCCGTCATCCAGGATACTGTTTGTGCCTGTCGGCCACCAGAAAGCCAAGGCTAATGGCAAAAATACCTTGTATGGCAGTAGATCAAGCTGAATGTTGTTGTTAAAATCAGTGATACCAACATCCAGTACATTGCAAAGAGTTAATAACCTGTGGGTCTCACACCCAGGGCTCCACCTCAGCTCCCGACCAAACGGCTTGTTTAGCCGAGATAAGCCAACTCCAGTGGCGCAGCTCAGACACTCCAAGCTTGCATCTGTCTTAGAAAGGGCTCCAATAGAAGTGGCAACATCTCCAGATTCCTCAGCTAGCTGGGGCCCACAGCTCGATGACCTGATCTTCACCGGAGTCCCCTTCAAACTCCCAGGCCTGACAATGTGGCAAGATTCACTGGTAGGGTCTGGATTTGGGTCACGCTGACAGTCTGGCTCTTGGGAAACACAATTAAAGGCAGCGGACCAGATTGAAAGCAGCTCTTGTTTCAGTTTCTGAAAGTGGTCGTTGAGCATCACTAGCCTCTCCGTTCCGGTACCTTAGAGCTGAGGAGATGAAAAATATTCACATCTGCAGGTTCAGCGAGTATAGCCTAGTCATATTTGACAGGAATTGATCGTGGATGGTATTAGTTGTGAGAGATATACAGCTGATATATCAACTCAGCCTCTCAGACTCTGAGATAAGCAGCCATCTTGGTTGCCGCCCGGAAACGTTCCCCCCAGTATTGCTTTTAATCTTAGTTGAGAGCTTGTACGCGAGTTCTGGATTTTCTCTCTGTGTTGTATTACTTAAAAAAAACTAAGATTAAATTAAAATAAATAAATCTAAATTTACAAAAAATCTAAAATTACCACATTATCAAAAATATTTTTTTTAAACCTAATATAATACCCCTATAAAATCCCCCCAAAATAAAAACACCCCCTAATCTAACACTAAGATACCAATAGCCCTAAAAAGGGCCTTTTGTATGGTATTGCCCTAATTTAAATAGCTCTTTTACCTCAAAAATACAAATTAACCCCTAACAGTAAACCCACCACCCTCCCAAAACGAAAACCTAAAACTAAAAAAACTTAAGCTACCCATTACCTTTTGAAGTGCAATGCTCATAAAAATGCCTTTTTAGAGGCAATGGGTAGCTTAGGTTTTTTAATGTTATTTTTTGTATTTTGGGGGGTTTGGTGTGTTGGGGGGTTTACTGTTAGGGGTTAATTTGTAGTTTTGAATTAAAAGAGCTGTTTAACTTAGGGCAATGCCCTACAAAAGGCAATTTTAAGAGCTATTGGTAGCTTACTGTTAGATTAGGGGGTGTTTTTATTTTTTTGGGGGGCTTTTTATTTTTATAGGGGCATTAGATGAGGGTTAACTTTTTATTTTTGATAATTTGGTTTATTTTTTTCTGTAATTTTAGACTTAGGATATGATTTTTTTATTTTAATTTTAACTTAGTATTTTTTTATTTTATGTAATGGGGGTTAGGGGTTAATAGGTTTAATATAGTATTTTGATGCAGGGGTTGGTGGTGTAGGGGTTAATAGGTAGTTCATGGATGTTAGTATACTTTGTAACATTTTAGCTATGATTTTTGTGAAACATTTTTGTTTTGCAAAATCCATAACTACTGGTCTCAGATAGCAGAATGTTTGCGGCTGTATAGACTATAACGCTTGCTTTATAGCCGGACAGCACAACCTGTAATACAAGCGCAATGAAAATCCCACACTCAAACGTCTGCTCTCCTTCATGCTTGTCTCTCCCATGCCACAGCCACTGCCCTCCCCCCGCCTACCAGCACATCACAGGTAACTCCCTTTGTGGACTTTCTTCCTACAGCCACTGCCCTGCCCCCCGCCTCCCAGCCCTCCCACCTCCCAGCACCTATTTAATGGAAGTTGCTTCATGATCGCACAGCGGCTGCGCGCCAAAGGCAAGCCCGTCTGTGCCTGGACCGCGTCCAGCGCCACTAACCCTGGCTCCCATAACCACCGCCACTATGACGCCAGCACCCTCCTCCATCTCAACGCTGGACCCTTCACCTGCCGCAACTGCGCCTTCTCCTCCCTCCAAACCATTAACCTGTCAGTCACCTCTCATGTCTTCTCCTCCCTCCGAACCACTAACCTGCCAGTCACCTCACGCAAAAACAACCGCAACCACCTCAACTGTATCCTCCACAAGCATGCCGTCGCATCTGGAACCTGCTCAACTCCACCTCCCCGGACGTTGCCTTCCTTACTGAAACCTGGCTGAACCCCACATCAATGCCGGACATCGCCATCGCCATCCCCGATGGATACAAGATCTCCCACAAGGACCGCAGCAACCGACCAGGAGGAGGCATTGCCATCGTCCACAAACACTCCCTCCAGGTCACAACCAGCTCCGACTACCACTAACCAGGCTTGGAACACCTACACTTCAAGATCCAGGTCAGTCCCAACACTACCCTCCGGGGCACCCTCCCGGACCTTGTCCTGCTTTCTGTGACTCCATCACCGACCTCATCGCACCCCACACCCTCCCCTCAACAGACTACATCCTCCTCGGTGACCTCAACTTCCACCTACACAACCCCAATGACCACAACACTGCCAACCTCTTAGAAAACCTTGGAACCATCGGTGTAAAGCAACTCGTCAACTCCCCAACCCACTCAGTTGGACACACACTCGACCCTATCTTCTCTGCAGGCAACCACATCTCAGTCAACCACATCACCGAACTCCATTGGACCGACCACCATTGCATACATTTTTCCTTCAACAAACCCACCACACACCTCCGGCAGCACCACCCACCCTGCAGAAACTGGAACAACATCACCAAAGACCAACTGCACTCCACCCTGAACAAGTGCCCCCCAGCTACATCCACAGATGCCAACTCCTCTGCCCACAACCTCCACCAATGGCTCACCGACTGCACCAACACCCTCGCCCCTCTAAAGAAACCGTCCAACTGCCAACCCCCCAACAAGGCTAGTTGGTTCACCCCTGCCCTCCAGGACTCCAAATGCCACTGCAGGTGATTGGAAAGGACCTGAAGATACAGCAAGACCCCCTCAAATAAAACAGCCTACAAATAAGCCATCACTGCCCACCACCACCTCATCAAAACCACCAAGAAGACAGCCATCCAAGATAGAATCAATGCCAACGTCCACAACAGCAAGGAGCTGTTCACAGTCATCAAGGAATTCTCCAATCCCAACAGCAACACCAACGACATCCCGCCCTCCCAGGACCTTTGCGATAACCTCGCAATGTATTTCCACCGTAAGATCGTCAACATCTATGACAGCTTCACGCCCCAAAACTCACCCACCACCACCTACCCACCTACTCCCACCGTTACCTCACCCAAATACACCACCACCTACCCCCCACTGACCATCTGGAGCCCCAACACCACAGAGGACACCATCAGGATCATGAGATCGATCCACTCCGGAGCACCCTCGGACCCATGCCCGCATCACATTTTCAACAAAGCGGGTGACACCATTGCCCCCGAGCTCTGCAGCACCATCAACTGCTCCATCGAAACTGGCACCTTCCCGGATGACTGGAAGCACGCAGAATTAAAACCCCTACTGAAAAAAACGATGGCTGACCCCAATGATCCGAAGAACTACCGCCCAATCTCTCTGCTCCCCTTTGTTGCCAAAGTCATTGAGAAGTCCATCAACACGCAACTCGTTGACTACATCGAAGCCAACCACACCCTGGACCCCTCCAAATCTGGTTTCAGGAGCAACAACAGCACTGAGACCGCCCTCCTCGCCGCCACAGACGACATCCTCACCCTACTCGACCGAGTAGAGACCACCGCCCTCATTCTCCTAGACCTCTCAGCAGCATTCAACACTGTCTCCCACTTCACCCTCCGCAACCGACTACACGATGCCGGCATACGCGACAAAGCCCTGGAATGGATCACCTCCTTCCTCACCGGCAGAACCCAGAAAGTTAGACTCCCACCCTTCACCTCCAAGCTCACAGAAATCAGCTGCAGTGTACCCCAAGGCTCTTCTCTGAGCCCCACCCTATTCAACATCTACATGGCCCCTCTCTCCGCCATCGCCCGACGACACAACCTCAACATTGTCTCCTACGCAGACGACCACCAGCTAATAATCTCACTCACCAGTGACCCCACCACCGCCAAGAGAAACGTCCACGAAGGGCTGACGGCAGTCACCACCTGGATGAACTACAACTGCCTAAAGCTGACCGCAGACAAGACCGAAGTCCTCCTCCTCCGTCCCACCACATCTGCCTGGAATAACTCCTGGTGACCCAAAGCCCTCGGACACCCTCCAACCCCCACCGACCATGCAAGAAATCTAGGCGTCATTCTGGACTCATCGCTCTCCATGGACCGGCAAATCAACGCCGTCTCTTCTGCATGCTTCCACACACTTCACCTGCTGCAAAAGATCTTTAAATGGATCCCAACCGAGACCAGGAAGACTGTCACTCACGCCCTCGTCAGCAGCGAACTGGACTATGGTAACGCACTCTACACCGGCACCACCATCAAGCTCCAAAAGAGACTACAGCGCATACAGAACTCCTCGGCCAGACTAATCATTGACATCCCTCGTCAATGCCACATCACCAAATACCTGTGGGACCGGCACTGGCTCCCCATCAACAAAATAATAACCTTCAAACTTCTCACCCACACATTCAAGGCCCTCCACAACATCGGTCCCGAATACTTGAACCACCCCGTTACCTTCTACACCCCTGCCAGACAACTTCGATCGGCCGACCAAGCCCTCGCTGTCATCCCCCACATCAGGAAAACCACAGCGGGAGGCAGATCCTTCTCTCACCTGGCTGCCAAGACTTGGAACACCCTCCCGCTGCACCTTAGACAAGCTACCACCCTAACTAAGTTCAGAAAGGACCTCAAGACCTGGCTCTTCGACTGAACTGCAACTCTCAGCGCCTTGAGACCCTTACGGGTGAATAGCCACGCTTTACAACAACCCAATAGATAGATAGGTAGATTTTTTGAGTGCTGAATGGAGATTTGCATAACGGCTAAAATGATAGCTGTATAGCTGTACTGCCAAGACTTGTAATACGGGAGACCTGCATATTCCACGTGCAATGGCCAATTTTTCAGCGTCAAAATTTGCTGATAGCTTTTTGAAGCGGGCCCCATAGAAGTCTATGGGGAGAAGAAGTTCACGCAATCGCAATATCAAAAGTCCTGAAGTTAGTGCACTTGGGTCTTTCGCTATCATGGTAGCTTTTCACTTTTAACTTGTAATAACTTGTAATAAGCATGCTAATTTTTGAGAGCAGTTAGCACTAGAGTGAAAAAAAATGAATGCTCCAATTGTAACCTGGCTCTCAGTATCTATTTTTAAACTTTTAATAATGTACAGCATTTTGAAGACTACTGATAGGAAAAAAGTAAATATGATGGCCTAAAATAACCCCTTAACGACCACAACGTACACTTTACGTAGCTGGCTGTTACAACCTTTCCTGCTAAGAAAGAGTGGGTCTCGCCAGTGGCAAGACTGCGCTATTACACCCTTGCTCCCTCCTGCAGGCCCCCTGAAATAGACCCACACAAGCCCAATAGAAATACCATATGTTGCTGGTCGTTAAGGGATTAAGATTCATATAGATAGAACTCGCAATTTAAAAAAGCAACAATAAAACTTTCCAGATTACTTTCATCCTCAAATTGTGTAAATGATTGAATTATTGTTATAAACACACTTTCTGAGGCACAGACTCCAACTGGGCATGTTCAAGAGTTCACATTATGTATGTGCATGAGTCTGTGATTCGCTGATGGCTATCACATGATACATGGGGATGGGAAATGGAAGGCACTTTTGAAATTTGTCAGGAAAAATTCTACTGCTTGCTTAAAATTAAGAGCAAGTGCTATTAAATTATGCATTTGTTGTTTGTACATACAATTCTACAAAATGGTCCTTTAAGACAGCAGCCTGGTTCAAACTTTGTAACAAAATAAGATAACATTGCAGTTTTAACCTCCAAGTTTTTCTCAATAGATGTAAAAGGGTTGTTTGTGTAGCTTGTATAACAATTTAAAAGGCTCTAGTACATTAAATGATTTTATTATTGTGTTTTAGCTATTTATATTAATATATTTCCAAGAAATTCATAACTATCTGATTTAGTGCTTCAGCTCTGAACAAAATACACCAATTAGCTTGTTCCCTGAGATAGAATGTACATCCCAATTCTGTTATTTTATTAATTATACCAGTGGGTTAACCTGTTTTCAGCCACAGGAACCTTTGTACTTTATCAGGCAAACCCCTTCATGGAAATGACTATGGATGAAGCTGGAAGGTTAATGAATGTTTTGATTTGCTTCTCTCTGTTACATGCAGTGCTGTAGGGGAAGATATGACCTGCATCACTGAATATATTCATTAGATTGTTGTCCCTGCTATCAAAAGTGAACAACGGGGAATAAAGAAAAAATGCAAACAAATTAGTCAGGCATTTGGACAATCTTGCCTACTCTCTATTCTGGCTTGCAGGAAATATTAACTAATAATGGCTCAATATAAATGATTAGAACTCCTCCTATTACTTAAACGTATAGTAAACACCAAAACTGGTATTGTTTAAAAAGATAAATAATCCCTTTATTTACCATTCCCCAATTTTGCATAACACTGTTATAGAAATATACTTTTTACCTCTGTAATTACCTTGTATTTCAGCTTCTGCGGACAGCCTCCTTATCTCAGATCTTTTGACATACTTACATTTCAGGCAATTAGTGCTGACTCTTAAATAACTTCAAGTGCATGAGCACAATGTTATCTTGAAACACATGAACTAACGCCCTCTAACTGGGAAAAACTGTCAAATGCCTTCAGATAAGAGGCGGCCTTCAAGGGCTTAGAAATTAGCATATGAGCCTACCTAGGTTTAGCTTTCAACTAAGAATAACAAGGTAACAAAGCAAATTTGATGATAAAAGTAAATTAGAAAGTTGTTTAAAATTACATGCCCTATCTGAATAATGAAAGTTTAAATTGGACTATACTATCCCTTTAATATAACACTGTATGTTGAGGTTGAAAAAAGACAAAAGTCCATCAAATTCAACCTATACAAATCTTAATATACTTACAAAAAAGCTGCAGTTAAAGGAATACTAAACCCAAAATTTTTCTTTCATGATTCAAATACAGCATGCAATTTTAAGCAGCTTTCTAATTTACATCTATTATCAATTTTATTTCCTTCTCTTGCTATCTTTATTTGAAAAAGCAGGAATAAAAGCTTTGGAGATGGCCCATTTTAGGTTGAGAACCTGGGTTGCGCTTGCTGATTGGATGGCTAAATGCAGGCACCAATCAGCAAGCCCTATCCAGGGTACTGAACAGAAAATAGGCCGGCTCCTATGCTTACATTCCTGCTTTTTAAAATAAAAATACCAAGAGAATGAAGTACAATTGATAATAGGAGAAATTTGCTTAAAATTGCTTGCTCTATCCAAATCCTGAAAGAAAAAAATTGGGTTTACTATCCCTTTAAAGCAGGGGTGTCCAAACTTTGCTCTCCAGAGGTTTTGGAACTACATTTCCGATGATGCTCAGCCAGCATTTTATCTAGCTGAGCATCATGGGAAATGTAGTTCCAAAACCTCTGGAGAGCAAAGTTTGGACACCCCTGCTTTAACCCCTTAGTGACCAGACCACTTTTCAATTTGTTGACCATCTGGGACCAAGGCTATTTTTGCATTTCTGCGATGTTTGTATTTAACTGTAATTTTCCTCTTACTCATTTACTGTACCCACACATATTATATACTGTTTTTCTCGCCATTAAATGGACTTTCTAAAGATACCATTTTTTTCATCATATCCTATAATTTACTATAAAAAAAAATATAAAATATGAGGAAAAAATGAAAAAAAAATGCACTTTTTCTAACTTTGAGCCCCAAAATCTCTTACACATCTACAACCACCATAAAATACCAATGCTAAACAGTTTCTAAATTTTGTCCTGAGTTTATAAATACCCAATGTTTACATGTTCTTTGCTTTTTTTGCAAGTTATAGGGCAATAAGTACAAGTAGCACTTTGCTATTTCAAAACCATGTTTTTTCAAAATTGGCGATAGTTACATTGTAACACCAATATCTGTCATGAATCCCTGAATAACCCTTCAAATGTATATATTTTTTAAAAGAAGACAACCTAAGGTATTAAACTTGGGGTATTTTGACTTTTTTCATGCAACCATTTTACCACCAATCTATGCCAAAGTTTGGGGGGGAAAAAAAAATAATTTGATTTTTTGACAAAATAGCAATTTAAGAATACATTTACTGATAATATTAAGGGTTACTGCCAAATAACACCCTCATATGTCTTCAGCAGCATCTCCTGGGTACAGTGATACCACCCATGTATAGGTGTGTCGGGTTCTCGGGGGGCTAAAAGCTCTTATTTTTAGGGAGCGCATTCCAGTTTTTCAACTTGGAATTTTCACATCGGTCATCATGCACCCATGTCCTATTTGGGACATTTCTGAAGCTGGTCAATGGAATTTACCCCCATCAAACCATATATTTTTGAAAAGTAGACACCCTAGGGTATTTCAAATGCTTGTATTTTAACACTTTCCATGCACTAATTCAACCACCAGTCTTTGTCAAACTTTTGGGTAGTCATTATTTTGTGTTATTTTTCACACACATTGTACTTTAGGCATGGATTCTCAGTTCCTGTTATGTGTTACTGCCAAAAAAAACCTCAATATGTGTTCAACAACATCTCCTGAGTACAGTGATACCACCCATGTATAGGTGTGTCGGGTTCTCTGGGGGCTAAAAGGCCTTAATTTTAGGAAGCGCATTCCAGTTTTTCAACTTGGAATTTTCACATCGGTCATCATGCACCCATGTCCTATTTGGGACATTTCTGAAGCTGGCCAATGGAATTTACCCCCATCAAACCATATATTTTTGAAAAGTAGACACCCTAGGGTATTTCAAATGCTGGTATTTTAACACTTTCCATGCACTAATTCAACCACCAGTCTTTGTCAAACTTTTGGGTAGTCATTTTTTTTGTGTTATTTTTCACACACATTGTATTTTAGGCATGGATTCTCAGTTCCTGTTATGTGTTACTGCCAAAAAGCACCTCAATATGTGTTCAACAACATCTCCTGAGTACAGCGATACCACCTATGTATAGGTGTGTTGGGTTCTCTGGGGGCTAGAAGGCCTTATTTTTAGGAAGCGCATTCCAGTTTTTCAACTTGGAATTTTCACATCGGTCATCATGCACCCATGTCCTATTTGGGACATTTCTGAAGCTGGTCAATGGAATTTACCCCCATCAAACCATATATTTTTGAAAAGTAGACACCCTAGGGTATTTCAAATGCTTGTATTTTAACACTTTCCATGCACTAATTCAACCACCAGTCTTTGTCAAACTTTTGGGTAGTCATTATTTTGTGTTATTTTTCACACACATTGTACTTTAGGCATGGATTCTCAGTTCCTGTTATGTGTTACTACCAAAAAAAACCTCAATATGTGTTCAACAACATCTCCTGAGTACAGTGATACCACCCATGTATAGGTGTGTCGGGTTCTCTGGGGGCTAAAAGGCCTTAATTTTAGGAAGCGCATTCCAGTTTTTCAACTTGGAATTTTCACATCGGTCATCATGCACCCATGTCCTATTTGGGACATTTCTGAAGCTGGTCAATGGAATTTACCCCCATCAAACCATATATTTTTGAAAAGTAGACACCCTAGGGTATTTCAAATGCTTGTATTTTAACACTTTCCATGCACTAATTCAACCACCAGTCTTTGTCAAACTTTTGGGTAGTCATTATTTTGTGTTATTTTTCACACACATTGTACTTTAGGCATGGATTCTCAGTTCCTGTTATGTGTTACTGCCAAAAAAAAACCTCAATATGTGTTCAACAACATCTCCTGAGTACAGTGATACCACCCATGTATAGGTGTGTCGGGTTCTCTGGGGGCTAAAAGGCCTTAATTTTAGGAAGCGCATTCAAGTTTTTCAACTTGGAATTTTCACATCGGTCATCATGCACCCATGTCCTATTTGGGACATTTCTGAAGCTGGTCAATGGAATTTACCCCCATCAAACCATATATTTTTGAAAAGTAGACACCCTAGGGTATTTCAAATGCTTGTATTTTAACACTTTCCATGCACTAATTCAACCACCAGTCTTTGTCAAACTTTTGGGTAGTCATTTTTTTGTGTTATTTTTCACACACATTGTACTTTAGGCATGGATTCTCAGTTCCTGTTATGTGTTACTGCCAAAAAACACCTCAATATGTGTTCAACAACATCTCCTGAGTACAGTGATACCACCCATGTATAGGTGTGTTGGGTTCTCTGGGGGCTAGAAGGCCTTATTTTTAGGAAGCGCATTCCAGTTTTTCAACTTGGAATTTTCACATCGGTCATCATGCACCCATGTCCTATTTGGGACATTTCTGAAGCCGGTCAATGAAATTTACCCCCATAAAACCATATATTTTTGAGAAGTAGACCCCCTAGGGTATTTGAAATGCTGGTATTTTCACACTTTCCATGAACTTATTTAACCACCAGTCTTTGTCAAACTTTTGGGTAGTCATTTTTTTGTGTTATTTTTCACACACATTGTACTTTAGGCATGGATTCTTAGTTCCTGTTATGTGTTTACTGCCAAAAAACACCTCAATATGTGTTCAACAACATCTCCTGAGTACAGTGATACCACCCATGTATAGGTGTGTTGGGTTCTCTGGGGGCTAGAAGGCCTTATTTTTAGGAAGCGCATTCCAGTTTTTCAACTTGGAATTTTCACATCGGTCATCATGCACCCATGTCCTATTTGGGACATTTCTGAAGCCGGTCAATGAAATTTACCCCCATAAAACCATATATTTTTGAGAAGTAGACACCCTAGGGTATTTGAAATGCTGGTATTTTCACACTTTCCATGAACTTATTTAACCACCAGTCTTTGTCAAACTTTTGGGTAGTCATTTTTTTGTGTTATTTTTCACACACATTGTACTTTAGGCATGGATTCTCAGTTCCTGTTATGTGTTTACTGCCAAAAAACACCTCAATATGTGTTCAACAACATCTCCTGAGTACAGTGATACCACCCATGTATAGGTGTGTTGGGTTCTCTGGGGGCTAGAAGGCCTTATTTTTAGGAAGCGCATTCCATTTTTTACACTTCCCATTTTCACATCCCATGCACCCATGTTCTATTTAAGACATTTCTGAAGCCGGCCAATGTAATTTACCCCCATAAAACCATATATTTTTGAAAAGTAGACATCCTAGGGTATTTCAAATGCAGGTGTTTTAACACTTTCCATACACTAATTCAACCACTAGTCTTTGTCAAACTATTGGGCATTCATTTCTTTGTGTTATTTTTCACATACATTGTACTTTAGACATGGATTCACAGCTCCTGTTATGTGTTACTACCAAAGAAGACACCAATATGTGGTCATCAACATCTCCTGAGTTCAGTGATACCACCTATGCATAGGTTTGGTGGCTTGTTTGGGCGGTGCAATGCCAAATGTCTGACATGTGTTTGTGATTTTTTTTCACATTTAACATATTTTCTTTGCCTATCGTCTTTTTTTGGGGGTCTTTTAACATACCCCAATTTATTTGTTTTCCATAAATGTGATTATATTTAAAAAGTTGACCCCCCAAGGTATTATACATGGAGTGGTTTGATGACTTTGATGCAACCGTTTTAGCCCAAAAAATTGGAGAAAGTATATGGTGGTAATTTTTCAATTTTCATTGTTACAGACACATTGCTTTTTTACTATGATTTAGGAGAGACTGTTGTAAGTTATTGCAAAAGAATACTTTAGGTTGTTTTCTGCAAGGCACCCTGAGTACACCTATGCCCCCCATGCATAGGTTTGCCAGGATTTTGGGAAGGTTATGTTACATGATTTTAGTTATTAAAAATGAGAGTATTTCTTCTGATAGGCCTATCTTTAGTTTGGGGCCTATCACATACCCCACTTTTATTTATTGCATTCAAAGTGTATATTTTTTAAATGTTGACACCCCAAGGTATTGTATATGGTGTGCTTTGATGCCTTTGAAGCAACCGTTTTAGCCCAAAAAATTGGAGAAAGTATATGGTGGTAATTTTTCAATTTTCATTTTTACAGACACATTGCTTTTTGACTATGATTTAGGAGAGATTGTTGTAAGTTATTGCAAAAGAATACTTCAGGTTGTTTTCTGCAAGGCACCCTGAGTACACCTATGCCCCCCATGCATAGGTTTGCCAGGATTTTGGGAAGGTTATGTTACAATTTTATGACTTGTGATTTTAGTTATTAAAAATGAGAGTATTTCTTCTGATAGGCCTATCTTTAGTTTGGGGCCTATCACATACCCCACTTTTATTTATTACATTCAAAGTGTATATTTTTTAAATGTTGACACCCCAAGGTATTGTATATGGTGTGCTTTGATGCCTTTGAAGCAACCGTTTTAGCCCAAAAAATTGGAGAAAGTATATGGTGGTAATTTTTCAATTTTCATTGTTACAGACACATTGCTTTTTTACTATGATTTAGGAGAGACTGTTGTAAGTTATTGCAAAAGAATACTTCAGGTTGTTTTCTGCAAGGCACCCTGAGTACACCTATGCCCCCCATGCATAGGTTTGCCAGGATTTTGGGAAGGTTATGTTACATGATTTTAGTTATTAAAAATGAGAGTATTTCTTCTGATAGGCCTATCTTTAGTTTGGGGCCTATCACATACCCCACTTTTATTTATTGCATTCAAAGTGTATATTTTTTAAATGTTGACACCCCAAGGTATTGTATATGGTGTGCTTTGATGCCTTTGAAGCAACCGTTTTAGCCCAAAAAATTGGAGAAAGTATATGGTGGTAATTTTTCAATTTTCATTGTTACAGACACATTGCTTTTTTACTATGATTTAGGAGAGACTGTTGTAAGTTATTGCAAAAGAATACTTCAGGTTGTTTTCTGCAAGGCACCCTGAGTACACCTATGCCCCCCATGCATAGGTTTGCCAGGATTTTGGGAAGGTTATGTTACATGATTTTAGTTATTAAAAATGAGAGTATTTCTTCTGATAGGCCTATCTTTAGTTTGGGGCCTATCACATACCCCACTTTTATTTATTGCATTCAAAGTGTATATTTTTTAAATGTTGACACCCCAAGGTATTGTATATGGTGTGCTTTGATGCCTTTGAAGCAACCGTTTTAGCCCAAAAAATTGGAGAAAGTATATGGTGGTAATTTTTCAATTTTCATTTTTAGAGACACATTGCTTTTTGACTATGATTTAGGAGAGATTGTTGTAAGTTATTGCAAAATAATACTTCAGGTTGTTTTCTGCAAGGCACCCTGAGTACACCTATGCCCCCCATGCATAGGTTTGCCAGGATTTTGGGAAGGTTATGTTACAATTTTATGACTTGTGATTTTAGTTATTAAAAATGAGAGTATTTCTTCTGATAGGCCTATCTTTAGTTTGGGGCCTATCGCATACCCCACTTTTATTTATTGCATTCAAAGTGTATATTTTTTAAATGTTGACACCCCAAGGTATTGTATATGGTGTGCTTTGATGCCTTTGAAGCAACCGTTTTAGCCCAAAAAATTGGAGAAAGTGTATGGTGGTAATTTTTCAATTTTCATTTTTACAGACACATTGCTTTTTGACTATAATTTAGGAGAGACTGTTGTAAGTTATTACAAAAACATACTTCAGGTTGTTTTCTGCAAGGCACCCTGAGAACACCTATGTCCCCCATGCATAGGTTTGACAGGGGTTTTGGTTAAAAAAAAAAACAGGCCCAATTTTAGAAAAAAATAGAGTAGTGAAATGTAAAAATCTGGCACAGTAAAAGTAAAAAAAACAAAAAAACATCTAACTATAAACATAACCAAAAAAATATATATATATGTAACAGCAAATGTATTTATTTTTTTAAAAAATTGACCATTGTATGGTACCGCTTGAAGCAGTCCCCAATGCAGAGTGCAGGCTGTCCAGGGCAATCAGGACAGTAATATATGGTGTCCCTTCTCTTCCCCCTCTTGGTACAGACTCTGCATTTTTTTTGTGGTTTCTGCTTTGTGGCATTAGGGGGGATTTTAAAAATAAAATGGGTAGCCCCAACTCTGCTCTCTCCCATCACCGCCCGGGGAGCAGGTGCATCATGGTACAAAATCCCCGTAATAATCTGGAGCTGAAACTGTAAAAAAGTCTTTTTAACTCTGGGGTTTGCTTTTTTGAACAACAAAAAAGCGTTGTGGGTTGCAATCTGCATTAGGTAAATTGCAACCTTTTTGTACCAGGCCCTTGTCTTCCGCATAATTAGATAGGGCTGCAGCAGCTGATCAGCCAGATCAACCCCACCCATATGCCGGTTATAAGACTTGATGCACACTGGCTTCCTTATGATCTCAGCTCTGCCACGTACAGAAACCGCCACCGTCCTCTCTGTGTGGATGGTGGTAAGAAGGTATACATCCTTCTTGTCTCTGTACTTCAGTGCCAACAGCTCCTCTTGGCGCAGAGCTGAGGTCTCCCCCCTTCGTAGCCGGGTGCGTACAAGCTGTCCTGGGAAACCTGCGCGGTTCTTTTTCATTGTACCGCAAGCTACTGTATCAAAGCAATACAGTAGCTTGAACAAAAGGACACTTGTATAAAAATTGTCTAAGTACAAGTGATACCCTTTGTTCATTAGGGGTAATATCAGGTCCCAGACAATCTTGCCAGTGGTTCCCATATGTTCTGGGCAACCTGGAGGGTCAAGGTGGCTATCCTTTCCCTCATACACCCGGAAGGCCTGAGTATACCCAGTCTCGCTGTCACAGAGCTTATACACCTTTACCCCATATCTGGAGCGTTTGGAAGGAATATACTGCTTGAATCCCAGCCTTCCCTTATACTTCATTAGGGATTCATCAACGCATATATTCCTTCCAGGTGTATAAGCCTCTGCAAACCTGGCAGAAAAGTGGGTTATCAGGGGGCGGATTTTATACAGCCTGTCAAATTGGGGATGCTCCCTAGGGGGGCACAGGCTGTTGTCGCTGAAGTGCATGAAATGCAGAATCATTTCATACCTCTTCCTCGACATAGTCTGGGAGAAAATGGGGGTAGAGCAGATGGGGCTAGTACTCCAGTAGGAGCGAATGGAGGGTTTCTTTATGATGCCCATCAGCATAGTCAATGCCCAGAATTTTTTGAATTCTGGCACATTGATGGGGGCCCATTGCTGCTTTGCCAAATATGTTCCAGGCTTTGCAGCACGGAACTGATGGGCATATAAATTAGTTTGGGCGACAATGTTCCCCAATATATCATCGCCCAGAAACACTTCCAGAAACTGCTGGGGGCTAAAACCTGCCACATCTATATTTATGCCAGCATTTGCTGTGAAGGGTGGGATATCTGGCCTCTGGAGATGAGGCGTTACCCACTCTTCAGCAGCAATGGCAGCAACACGCCTCCTTCTGGCAGGGGGGCTAGCAGGGGGGCTGGCAGGGGGGCTGGCAGGGGGGCTAGCAGCCACAGATACATCACTATCAGTTGAGACTGCATCTAGTGATGTATCTGAGCACATGGCAGGGTCAAAATTGGGGTCTGAGTCAGAAATAGAGGCATCTGACTCTGACGCAAGGATGGCATACGCCTCCTCAGCACTATATCTTTTCTGTGACATTTTTGTATCACAGAAAACAATTACTAAAAAAAATTAAATTAACTAAATTAATTAACTAAATTAACTAGCAAAAAAGTACAGCTATGCTACTGCCAGTGATTTATAGCGATCACTGGCAAGCTAGAGGTTAATGGCTCTGAAAATTAAATTAAATTAACTAAATTAATTAACTAAATTAACTAGCAAAAAAGTGCACCTTTGCTACTGCCAGTGATATATAGCGATCACTGGCAAGCTAGGGGTTAATGGCTCTGAAAATTAAATTAAATTAACTAAATGTTTCTGAAAAGAGCCTTTGGGTTTTTAAAAAATTACAACAACAAAATTAACCCCTAAAAAAATGCACAGACAGCAAAATGCAGCAAAAAAAAAGTGCACCTTTGCTACTGCCAGTGATATATAGCGATCACTGGCAAGCTAGGGGTTAATGGCTCTGAAAATTAAATTAAATTAACTAAATGTTTCTGAAAAGAGCCTTTGGGTTTTTAAAAAATTACAACAACAAAATTAACCCCTAAAAAAATGCACAGACAGCAAAATGCAGCAAAAAAAAAAGTGCACCTTTGCTACTGCCAGTGATATATAGCGATCACTGGCAAGCTAGGGGTTAATGGCTCTGAAAATTAAATTAAATTAACTAAATGTTTCTGAAAAGAGCCTTTGGGTTTTTAAAAAATTACAACAACAAAATTAACCCCTAAAAAAATGCACAGACAGCAAAATGCAGCAAAAAAAAAAGTGCACCTTTGCTACTGCCAGTGATATATAGCGATCACTGGCAAGCTAGGGGTTAATGGCTCTGAAAATTAAATTAAATTAACTAAATGTTTCTGAAAAGAGCCTTTGGGTTTTTTAAAAATTACAACAACAAAATTAACCCCTAAAAAAACGCACAGACAGCAAAATGCAGCAAAAAAAAAGTGCACCTATGTTACTGCCAGTGATATATAGTGATCACTGGCAAGCTAGGGGTTAATGGCTCTGAAAAGAGCCTTTGGTTCTATATTTTTTAACAAATAAAAGAAATAAATCTCTCTCTCTGCTAAATACAGGTCTCTCTCTCTCTCCAACAAAATGGCAAGTGAGGAGAGGGAGGGAGATCCACACTGATCATAGTCAATATTTACAAATATTGACATGATCAGACAAATGGGGTATTTTATTATTATTTTTTTTTTTAGGGTGGGAGGCTCAGATTGGGTGACCCTAGCTTGCCCCTATGATGATGCAGGCTAGGGACACCCCCAGAGGCCCCATGATGCACTGGGCATCGCCATCTTGGATGCCTAGTGAAGGGGGAGGGGGGGGGCTATTTAGGGCTTTTTTTTTTATTATTCGTTTTTTTTTTTTTAATATTTTTATTTTAATTTATAACTAACTAAGTGCCTCGACCCACCGAGGCACTTAGCAAACAAGCAGAGCATCGGAAGCGTGTCCGATCGCTTCCGATGCTCTAAAACACTGCCGGGCTCCACGTGGAGCGAAACCGGAAGTGATCACTCGTGGGGGAGTGATCAATCCGGTCCCGGCACTCGGGAACAGTATTGCAGGATGCCTAGACCTCAAGGCAAGCCTGCAATACTGTTAGAGCAGCTGGAAGCGATTTCGATCGCTTCCAGTGCTCTGTTAAACCGACGACGTATGCCATACGTCCTCGGTCGTTAAGTGCTTTTTTTTTGAGGACGTATGGCATACGTCGTCGGTCGTTAAGGGGTTAAAGGGACACTGAACCCAATTTTTTTCTTTTGTGATTCAGATAGAGCAAGCAATTTTAAGCAACTTTCTAATTTACTCCTATTATCAATTTGTCTTCGTTCTCTTGCTATCTTTATTTGAAAAAGAAGGCATCTAAGCTTTTTTTGGTTCAGATCTCTGGACAGCACTTTTTTTTATTGGTGGATGAATTTATCCACCAATCAATAAGAACAACCCAGGTTGTTCACCAAAAATGGGCCAGCATCTAAACTTACATTCTTGCATTTCAAATAAAGATACCAAGAGAATGAAGAAAATTGGATAATAGGAGTGAATTAGAAAGCTGCTTAAAATTTCATGCTCCTTCTGAATCAAGAAATAAATAATTTGGGTTCAGTGTCCCTTTAAGCTTAAATTAATCCCATTAAAAAAGATGACTCATCTAACACAAGCAATCATATCCCTGTATTCTGTTTCTAGCCAGAAAAATGTATCTAAACCATTTTTTACATGTATCTAAGGTACTAGCATTTACTACCTCCTCAGATAATGAGGTCCACAATTTTATTGCTTTTACAGTGACTGTAAAAGCCAGTGTGGAGCCCAAAAGCAGTCTAACTATGACTGCAATACCCAGCTTGTTTGCTGGGGTGTGCCGAGGATTTAGAAATGGCTCCAGCCAAAAGCCTCAGCAGTCTGAATCAGAGCTCTGCCATCATGAACACTCAGGAAATCCTCAAAGCAAGCAGCATATACATTTGCAAATTTGTATGTACAGATGGTCTAGTGTTTCAGCAAAAATAGGCTGATTTAGCTAATTCTATGCAGGAGCTCTTGATATTGCTGCCAGGACACGCCCCCTGTTCCTTTCCTTATGTCTGAGGTGATTTAAAGGCACATGAAACTCCCAATATTTTATTTCATGATTTAGGTAGAGCATACAACTTTCAACAACTTTTAAGTTTACTTATATTATAACATTTGCTACATTCTCTTGGTATTATTTGTGGAAGGAGCAGCAACACGCTACTACTACTACTGGTTACTAACTGAACACATGGGTGAGTCAATGGCAATCGTTATATTTATATATATGCAGCCACCAATCAGCAGCTAGAACCTAGGTTCTTTGCTGCTCCGGAGCTTACCTAGATACAAAAATTCAGGAAAGGATAACAAGAGAAAGAAGCAAAATAAATAATAGACGTAAATTGGAAAGTTGTATGTGTTTTTTTTACAGGCAAAAGAGCTGAATTCTTTGGGGCATGCCCCGCAAAGGGCCCTTTTCAGGGCTGGTAAGGTAAAAGAGCTTTTAAATTTATTAATTTAGAATAGGGTAGGGCATTTTTTTATTTTGGGGGGCTTTGTTATTTTATTAGGGGGCTTAGAGTAGGTGTAATTAGTTTAAAATTGTTGTAATATTTTTCTAATGTTTGTAAATACTTTTTTATTTTTTGTAACTTAGTTCTTTTTTATTTTTTGTACTTTAGTTAGTTTATTTAATTGTATTTATTTGTAGGTATTGTATTTAATTAATTTATTGATAGTGTAGTGTTAGGTTTAATTGTAGGTAATTGTAGGTAGTTTATTTAATTAATTTATTGATAGTGTAGTGTTAGGTTTAATTGTAGGTAATTGTAGGTAGTTTATTTAATTAATTTATTGATAGTGTAGTGTTAGGTTTAATTGTAACTTAGGTTAGGATTTATTTTACAGGTAATTTTGTAATTATTTTAACTAGTTAACTATTAAATAGTTCTTAACTATTTAATAGCTATTGTACCTGGTTAAAATAAATACAAAGTTGCCTGTAAAATAAATATTAATCCTAAAATAGCTACAATATAATTATTATTTATATTGTAGCTATATTAGGGTTTATTTTACGGGTAAGTATTTAGATTTAAATAGGAATAATTTATTTAATAAGAGTTAATTTATTTTGTTAGAATAAAATTATATTTAACTTAGGGGGGTGTTAGGGTTAGGGTTAGAATTAGCTTTTGGGGTTAAAAAATTTATTAGAGTAGCCGTGAACTCTGATTGGCAGATTAGGGGTTAATACTTGAAGTTAGGTGTCGGCGATGTTAGGGAGAGCAGATTAGGGGTTAATACTATTTATTATAGGGTTATTGAGGTGGGAGTGAGGCGGATTAGGGGTTAATAACTTTATTATAGTAGCGGTGTGGTCCGCTCGGCAGATTAGGGGTTAATAAGTGTAGGCAGGTGGAGGTGACGTTGAGGGAGGCAGATTAGGGGTTAATAAATATAATATAGGGGTCGGCGGTGTTAGGGGCAGCAGATTAGGGGTACATAGGGATAGCGTAGCTGGCGGTGGTGTACGGAGCGGCAGATTAGGGGTTAATAATAATATGCAGGGGTCAGCGATAGCGGGGACGGCAGATTAGGGGTTAATAAGTGTAAGGTTAGGGGTGTTTAGACTCGGGGTTCATGTTAGAGTGTTAGGTGCAGACGTAGGAAGTGTTTCCCCATAGCAAACAATGGGGCTGCGTTAGGAGCTGAACGCTGCTTTTTTGCAGGTGTTAGTTTTTTTTTCAGCTCAAACAGCCCCATTGTTTCCTATAGGGGAATCGTGCACGTTTTTGAAGCTGGCAGAGTCCGTAAGCACCGCTGGTATCGAGAATTGCAGTGGCGTTAAATTATGCTCTACGCTCCTTTTTTGGAGCCTAACGCAGCCATTCTGTGAACTCTAAATACCAGCGGTATTTAAAAGGTGCAGGGGAAAAAAAGCATGCGTAGCTAACGCACCCCTTTGGCCGCAGAACTCTAAATCTAGCCATTAGACAATAAAAACTGAAAGAAACCATTATGAGATATTCATTTAATCTCCCTTCTTAAAAAAATAAAGGGGGGCATGTCCGAACACCCACCAAGATAGCAGCGTTTTAATATCGGCTGGGATTTGGAGCAGATAAATCCGCTGTTTATCGCTCCACTAACCTATAATCCATATCTCTCCTGAGTAATATCGCACATATAATCGTGTGAGGAGCAAGTCCATAAAAAAATTACGCAAACTGATGAGGTGCGCAGTGGAGGCCTTGTAGCGGCCTAGACCTTCATTTACCCCTTCTAGTTCCTGCTATGCCAGGACAAACAGTGTTACTTACTGTACTAAACTAAAACCCTAGGTTATGGTGACTCTATACAATGCAACACAGCTGCTAGTCTTCTTCCTTCCTAATCCTTAAATACTATATATCAACAAAAGCTAGTCTACAGAAGACAAGATAGGGAGCCTACACATAAATATATACCTACAATGCCTCCTAAGGACATATTGCTTATGCAAACACTGGACTCGCTATTGAGAGACCATTTCCAGCGTCTTGAGACCCTTTTTCTACACGAGTGGGGAAACATTTGCATACCGACGACACGAGTGGAGTGTCAGCCGCATCTGCTGAAGACACAGGACACAGCGGTTGAGCCGCTGCTTTTCTATAAAGAGAGACCGGTAGCTGAGGATCCACAACTGGCTGTATGGTATGATTCCACACATGTCATATTGGAGCAGCTTCCTGCTGAGTCTGAGAAGCTGATAGTTGAGCTGAGAGTGGATAAGCCATCGCCATAGTGTGATGGAGGTCCGCTAATAGGTATACAAGTTGCTTGGTCTATCCAGATAAAGAAAGCTCCAGCTGGATGTATCACAAATATTAAGGGGGACTACTTCCAGACTGTAAGGGTTACAGGAGAATCCATGGTCATTGATTGGAAGCAATGGCCTGAAATAGATTGCACCAAACTCCCAGAGATTGCAAACGTGTGGTTTGGGCCCCTATCTCACATATATAGCACTCTGCTTCTCTGTATGCAAGTGTCCCATTTTCAACCCCTACAAGGCTTGATGACAAAGTTGGACTGCTTGCCATGTCAAAGAGTTGGGGTGCTCCACTTCTGATACATATTCTGGTTCACTGGGCGTAATGAGTTCTTTTATTGGACTTCTACATGAGGACTCTTTGTCTGATCCTTTAAGATGTGTTATATTTCTATATACATATTTTGTGACTTACCATATTTGTCCAGTAACAGTCTTACTGACCACTGAGAGCTAATTGAGCTTAGAGAAAGTGTTACCATAGATAGAGACCACTGTTACCCCATACTACACTCTGGGTTCTCTATTTTTTATTTCTAGTCAGTTATAGGGATGGGCGAATGTTTCGCAACATTCGAAAAACGGCACAAATTTTAACACATTCGTTCGTTCGAATTGAATTTAGAATGTTTACATAACATTCTAACATTCGAATTTTACGATTACATTCGAAAATATTATTTTCGAAAAATTCTAATTTAGATTGTAATAGTATTTCTAATGCTTTTTCTTTAAATGTAATATTCGAATTATGCAATATTCGAATTCGAAAAATTCAAATTTAGATTGTAATAGTATTTCTAATGCTTTTTCTTTAAATGTAATATTCGAATTATGCAATATTCGAATTCGAAAAATTCGAATTTAGATTGTAGATTGTAATAGTATTTCTAATGCTTTTTCTTTAAATGTAATATTCGAATTATGCAATATGTGTATTCGAATTCGAAAAATTCGAATTTAGATTGTAATAGTATTTCTAATGCTTTTTCTTTAAATCTAATATTCAAATTATGCAATATTCAAATTCAAAAAATTTGAATTTATATTCGAATTCGAAAAATTCGAATTTATATGTTTGTAATAGTATTTCTAATGCTTTCTTTAAATGTAATATTCGAATTATGCAATATTCTATATGGAAACATTTGAAATGATATATTTGTATCTATTATGTATCAATTTACTAGATTCCTGTCCTACCACATGAACTATTGAACTTCTGAATAGTATTTGTTAAATAGAATGTTAAATTCGAAATTTCGAATGTGGACATTCGATATAATTATAAACATTCGAATTCGAAAGTGACATTCGAAAACTGTAAATAACATTCAATTTTTGAATTTTTAAGAATATTCGTTCTTATCGACATTCGGATTTAGAATTCGAATTTCGGTAATAACATTCGTTCTACATTCGAAATTTACACATTCGCCCATCCCTAGTCAGTTATACTGTATTATTTTACATAACTTTTCAATTACTGTATGTGTGCCTTGTTCTATATCTATACCTAGTAATAAGGGATAAGGAGGAGCACTTAGTGACAACTACATGTGCAGTGTTTAATATTTGTCCTGTTCTACCTATTGTCTGTTATAAAATAATACCGGCGGCCTGCGGCTGAGGCAGCTGGTATTTCCTTGCCCAAGTTACAATTTATTCTTAGACTACTTAGGCAGCAGCTCTCACTATATTGCATGGAAACTATGCTCAGATCTGGGTGCTAATATAGACACCAAGATTATAAATTGTGCGCTAAATAAGGTGCATAACTAACGCTAAAAATTTTGCGGTACCACATTTTCCATAGTACTGCCATTACAAGTTACAGAAAAACCTTCTTGTTAGAAGGAAACTAACACCTGCGATTGCGGAATGGCGATCAATATAACGCAAACCCCATTGATCTCTATAGAGACAAGAAGGTTATGTAAAAACCTCACACCCTAACATAAACCCCTAGTCTAATAACCCATAATCCGTGGTCCCCCAACATTGCCGATACTAAATAAAGTTATAAATCCCTATTTCGCTGGCCCCCCACATCGCAACACACTAAATTAAACTATTAATCCCTTAACCTAACACCCCCTAACTTTAAATTAAAGTTACAATATAACTACCTTAAAATAAATAAAAAATTAGCTGTGAAATAAATAAAAGCTAAGCTAAAACTATAAATAAACCTAATATAACTATTTTAAAAATTAAAATAAACAAAAAATACAAAATAAACGTAAATTACATAATTAAAAAATCCTAACACTACGAAAAAATTTAAAAAACCTTACATTACAAAAAACACACTCTAAAATTACGACAAATAAAAAAAATCTAATATTACAAAAAATAATAAACAAAATTATCCAAAATAATAAAAATTAAACCTAATCTTATACCCCTATAAAAACAAAAAAGTCGTCCCAAATAAAAACACCCCCTAATCTAACAATAAACTACCTATAGCCCTTAAAAGGGCCTTTTGTAGGGTATTGCCCTGAAGCAATCAGCTCTTTTACATTAAAAAAATTACAAAGTACCCCCTAGCAGTAAAACCCCCAACCAACCAACCCCCAAAATAAAAAAGTCTAAAAATACCTAAGCTACACATTGCCCCTAAAGGGGCATTTGTATGGGCATTGCCCTTAAAAGGTCAATCAGCTCTTTTGATGCTCATAACAAAATAAAAAAAAGTCCTAAACTAAAAAAAAAAAACAACACTAACCCCAAAAAATTCATCTTCATCCTGGCGGCGACAAGTATTCATCCATGTGGCGACATCGTCCTCCTTCGCGGGGGTATCTTCTATCTTCATCTTGGTGGTGCGAAGCTGTGGTAGCGCGGAGCTGTTTAGGCATGGAGCTGAGTAGGACCGGCGGCGACGACGACATTCAGCATGGAGGCTCCTCTTCAGGCGATCTCCACCGCAATTGTTTTTTATTTTTTATTTATTTTAGTTTTTTTTAAATAGTTATACTAGGTTTATTTATAGTTTAATCTTAGTTTTTTTAATGTCACAGGTAAGTTTTTATTTATTTAAAGGGAGTTACATTGTAACTTTAATTTAAAGTTAGGGGGTGTTAGGTTTAGGGGTTTAGTTTAATTTAGTGTGTTGCAATGTGGGGGACCGGCGGTTTAGGCGTTAATATGTTTATTTTAGTATTTGCGATGTGGGGGGCCGGCTGTTTAGGGGTTAATACTTGAATTTAGTGTTGCAATGTGGGGGGGGGGGTGGCGGTTTAGGGATTAATAGGTTTATTTAGTGTTGGCGATGTGGGGGGTTGGGGTTCTAGGGGTTAATATGTTTATTTTAGTAGTAGCGATGTGGGGGTCAGCGGTTTATGGGTTAATACTTTGATTTAGTGTTGGCGATGTGGGTGGGCGATTAGGGGTTAATAGGTTTAGTATAGTATAGTAAGTGGACGATGGCGGTTTAGGAGTTAATAGGTAGTTTATGGGTGTTAGTGTACTTTCTAACATTTTTGTTATGAGTTTTTTGAAACTACTGGTATTTGATCATGGAATGGATCATTGCGGTATAAACTATAATGCTAGCGTAATAGCTTGACCGAACCAATTGTAATACGGGTGACCTGAAAATTCCACACTCAAAAGCCATTTTTTGAGTGAGGAATGGAGAGTTGCATTACAGGCTAAAACGCTAGTGGTAATATGGGAGACCTGCCATTCCGCACCAAAGGCCAGTTTTTCAGTGGTATAGCCTTACTGCACAACTTGCAATTTTGCCCAGAGTTAATACTTAACCTCACTGACTTGAAGTGTAATAGTCTACTAATAATAAGCTGGCTCTACGCCGGTTCAGGTGGTAACCTTATTTTTCCCATTACCTTTTGTTTGTTATGTACCAAAATGTCTGTTTACCTCAGGGGACTACCCGACTTCAACCACAAGCTTTTTACTCGGGACTTATAGTTGTCTCAAAAATTTCATAAGGCATATGTACCTGATTTTGACCTGTTTGATACCACCTAAGGAGTGAACATAGCATATTGTTTTGGGACCCAGGGGAACTGTAAATATTCACTTTATTTACCTTCTGTTCTTTTGATGTTTATAAGTTGTATGAGACAGTTCTGTTAATACTGTTTTATATTATATGATGTGTGCCATGCTCTCAATGCATCTGCTGCCTCCTATGTGTCAAATACTCCTTATACTAGGGGAGCCACTGCGTTCTTCGTTATACATGCACAATGATCCACACCCTACACACCTCTCACTAGTTAATTATCCCTGGGTTAGGCTGGGCCCTAATCACATGCTCACTATTCATATTTCAGATGTGCCCTGGGGATTCTATGGGGGTCTTACTCTGCACCATCCAAGTTTTTTATGTCTCTACTTTTATGTGGGGGGACTGGTGTCCTTCTTTGGCTGTTGTTTGCGGAAGTTCGCATCCGCCGTTCGTGAACCCAAATTTTTAGGTTCGCGACATCACTAGTTATAATAAAAAACCTTTAAATCATACAGATAGAAAAAGGAAACCCTCTTTACAAAACAGTTACAAGACTATCAAACCTCCCATAAGGAATGAAAATAGATTGCTATCATTGCAGGTGCGAGTTTAAGACATTTTCAATGGGATCTTCCTAACGCCGGTATTTAGAGTCTTGGCTGAAGTGATCGGTAGACTCTCTACCGACAAGACTCCAGCCGCAGAAAAAGTCAGTAGTTAAGAGCTTTCTGGGCTAATGCCGGTTCATAAAGCTCTTAACTACTGTGCTCTAAAGTACACTAACACCCATAAACTACCTATGTACCTCTAAACCGAGGTCCCCCCACATCGCCGCCACTCTATTAAATTTTTTTAACCCCTTATCTGCTGACCGCACACCGCCGCCACCTACATTATCCCTATGAACCCCTAATCTGCTGCCCCTAACATCGCCGACCCCTATATTATATTTATTAACAAATAGTAGAAATGCCCAGGCGCCTACCAAACGGAGGCAAGTACTAAACATGCAAGTAGATATGATATTAAAAATTCAATTTAATACATCTAAAACAATAACAGTATATTACAGATAAGACAGTAGTATAAAAACTCTTAAATTCATGGATCCATGATACCTTAACATGAATTGTAAATAAAACTAATACAGGGAATGGATAAAAATATTAAAAACAAATGATGAAACACAATGGCCTAGATTTAGAGTTTGGGGTTAGCCGTCAAAACCAGTGTTAGAGGCTGCTAACGCTGGTTTTGGGGTACAGCTGGTATTTAGAGTCATGTAGGTAAGGGTCTAACGCTTACTTTCCAGCCGCGACTTTTCCATACCGCAGATCCCCTTACGTCAATTGCATATCTTATCTTTTCAATGGGATCTTTCTAACGCCGGTATTTAGAGTCGTGGCTGAAGTGAGCGTTAGAAATCTAACGACAAAGCTCCAGCCGCAGCAAAAAGTCAGGAGTTAAGAGCTTTCTGGGCTAACGCCGGTTCATAAAGCTCTTAACTACTGTGCTCTAAAGTACACTAACACCCATAAACTACCTATGTACCCCTAAACTGAGGTCCCCCCACATCGCCGCCACTATAATTACATTTTTTAACCCCTAATCTGCCGACCGCACACCGTCGCCACCTATGTTATCCCTATGTACCCCTAATCTGCTGCCCCTAACACAGCCGACCCCTATATTATATTTATTAACCCCTAATCTGCCTCCCCCAACGTCGCCTCCACCTACCTACAATTATTAACCCCTAATCTGCCGACCGGACCTCACAGCTACTATAATAAATGTATTAACCCCTAATCCGCCTCACTCCCACCTCAATAACCCTATAATAAATAGTATTAACCCCTAATCTGCCCTCCCTAACATCGCCGACACCTAACTTCAAGCATTAACCCCTAATCTGCCGACCAGACTTCACCGCTACTTTAATACATTTTTTAACCCCTAAAGCTAATTCTAACCCTAACCCTAACACCCCCCTAAGTTAAACATAATTTAAATCTAACGAAATAAATTAACTCTTATTAAATAAATTAATCCAATTTAAAGCTAAATACTTACCTGTAAAATAAACCCTAATATAGCTACAATATAAATTATAATTATATTGTAGCTATTTTAGGATTAATATTCATTTTACAGGCAACTTTGTAATTATTTTAACCAGGTACAATAGCTATTAAATAGTTAATAACTATTTAATAGATACCTAGTTAAAATAATTACAAAATTACCTGTAAAATAAATCCTAACCTAAGTTACAATTAAACCTAACACTACACTATCAATAAATTAATTAAAAAGATACCTACAATTATCTACAATTAAACCTAACACTACACTATCAATAAATTAATTAAATACAATACCTACAAATAAATACAATGAAATAAACTAACTAAAGTACAAAAAATAAAAAAGAACTAAGTTACAAAAAATAAAAAAATATTTACAAACATTAGAAAAATATTACAACAATTTTAAACTAATTACACCTACTCTAAGCCCCCTAATAAAATAACAAAGACCCCCAAAATAAAAAAATGTCCTACCCTATTCTAAAATTAAAATAGAAAAGCTCTTTTACCTTACCAGCCCTTAAAAGGGACCTTTGCGGGGCATGCCCCAAAAAATTCAGCTCTTTTGCCTGTAAAAAAAAACATACAATACCCCCCAACATTACAACCCACCACCCACATACCCCTAATCTAACCTAAACCCCCTTAAATAAACCTAACACTAAGCCCCTGAAGATCTCCCTACCTTGTCTTCACCACACCGGGTCCCAATCTGTTCAGAAGAGCCTCCGAAGTCTTGATCCAAGCCCAAGCGGGGGGCTGAAGAGTGACATCCATCCTCCGGCTGAAGTCTTGATCCAAGCGGCGGCTGAAGAATTCCATCTTCTGGCAGAAGAGTAGATCCGGACAGGCAAACATCTTCATCCAAGCCGCATCTTCTATGTTCTTCCATCCGATGACGAGTGGCTCCATCTTGAAGACCTCCAGCGCGGATCCATCCTCTTCTTCCGACGACTAGACGACGAATGAAGGTTCCTTTAAGGGACGTCATCCAAGATGGCGTCCCTCGAATTCCGATTGGCTGATAGGATTCTAACAGCCAATCGGAATTAAGGTAGGAAAATTCTGATTGGCTGATGGAATCAGCCAATCAGATTCAAGTTCAATCCGATTGGCTGATCCAATCAGCCAATCAGATTGAGCTCGCATTCTATTGGCTGTTCCGATCAGCCAATAGAATGCAAGCTCAATCTGATTGGGGAGAGAGTAAGCGCTAAAAAGCTTAAAAGGCTAGTAAAAGGTACATTTTAATACATATAAAAATTTACAAATGGCAATCAGATGCATGGATCCATGTCTGACTTAACAAAAAAATATATATATATATAATAAACAAATCTAAAAATATCTAAAAATATCCAATGGAGTATAGCATGTGACGCTGACTTAGTGAGCCAGTGATGAGGAGTTAGAAGGACATGTACATTCAATAATATAAACAACCTAAGTGAGTGATTGAGTGCACACAATAGCTTTCAACAAAGAAAAATAGCATTCACAAAAAAGAAAAATAGCATTCACAAAAAATAGTGTTCACAAAAATTGGCGTACATAAAAAATGTTCAAATGTTCAACCGGTTATATGTAAGTGAATCCAGTAGTGTTTCCTCCAAAGTGACGTGTAGAAATATAACGTGAAGTCAATAATAGCAGAATGTAAGCGTTGAGTGGGTCAAATTATTGTGGTTCAGCTGCTAAATTAAAAAATTGTAAATCCGTGAGGTGTATAAAAATAAAAATAAAAATAACTTGTGAAAAAATCCACGTGGAAAACTTGAATTCAAATGATAAACAAACGTCAAAAATCAAAAGACAAAAATCAAAAGACAAAAATATCAAAAGACAAAAATAGAAAATCAGTGATAATATTAAAAAGCACTCAAGATCTAGTGAAAACAAATCCTTGATTCAGATGTTAAAAATCCTTGGTAAGATCCATAACAAACAAATACATCGATAAAATACCTAAAAGGGAACAAAAGAGAAACAAATAGTGCAACACTGTATATGATATATAATATAGGTAATTAAAACCAAGCTCACCAGTATGCCAACGCGTTTCGGCCTAGACTAGGCCTTTCTCAAGTCTTGAGAAAGGCCTAGTCTAGGCCGAAACGCGTTGGCATACTGGTGAGCTTGGTTTTAATTACCTATATTATATATCATATACAGTGTTGCACTATTTGTTTCTCTTTTGTTCCCTTTTAGGTATTTTATCTATGTATTTGTTTGTTATGGATCTTACCATGGATTTTTAACATCTGAATTAAGGATTTGTTTTCACTAGATCTTTAGTGCTTTTTAATATTATCACTGATTTTCTATTTTTGTCTTTTGATATTTTTGTCTTTTGATTTTTGACCTTTGTTTATCATTTGAATTCAAGTTTTTCACGTGGATTTTTTCACAAGTTATTTTTATTTTTATTTTTATACACCTCACGGATTTACAATTTTTTAATTTAGCAGCTGAACCACAATAATTTGACCCACTCAACGTTTACATTCTACTATTATTGACTTCACGTTATATTTCTACACGTCACTTTGGAGGAAACACTACTGGATTCACTTACATATAACCGGTTGAACATTTGAACATTTTTTATGTACGCCAATTTTTGTGAACACTATTTTTTGTGAATGCTATTTTTCTTTTTTGTGAATGCTATTTTTCTTTGTTGAAAGCTATTGTGTGCACTCAATCACTCACTTAGGTTGTTTATATTATTGAATGTACATGTCCTTCTAACTCCTCATCACTGGCTCACTAAGTCAGCGTCACATGCTATACTCCATTGGATATTTTTAGATATTTTTAGATTTGTTTATTATATATATATTTTTTTTTGTTAAGTCAGACATGGATCCATGCGTCTGATTGCCATTTGTAAATTTTTATATGTATTAAAATGTACCTTTTACTAGCCTTTTAAGCTTTTTAGCGCTTACTCTCTCCCCATTTTAACTTTTGTATTGTTAGCCTACTAGGAGGCTATATAGTTAGTAAGCTTAAGGCCCTGGGTGTAGCGCTCGGTCCACTTCTCCTGTTCTTATTGATTGGCTGATTGGATCAGCCAATCGGATTGAACTTGAATCTGATTGGCTGATTCCATCAGCCAATCAGAATTTTCCTACCTTAATTCCGATTGGCTGATAGAATCCTATCAGCCAATCGGAATTCGAGGGACGCCATCTTGGATGACGTCCCTTAAAGGAACCTTCATTTGTCGTCTAGTCGTCGGAAGAAGAGGATGGATCCGTGCTGGAGGTCTTCAAGATGGAGCCGCTCGTCATCGGATGGAAGAACATAGAAGATGCGGCTTGGATGAAGATGTTTGCCGGTCCGGATCTACTCTTCTGCCCGAAGATGGAATTCTTCAGCAGCCGCTTGGATCAAGACTTCAGCCAGAGGATGGACGTCACTCTTCAGCCCCCGCTTGGGCTTGGATCAAGACCTCGGAGGCTCTTCTGGACAGATCGGGACCCGGTGTGGTGAAGACAAGGTAGGGAGAACTTCAGGGGCTTAGTGTTAGGTTTATTTAAGGGGGGTTTGGGTTAGATTAGGGGTATGTGGGTGGTGGGTTGTAATGTTGGGGGGGGGTATTGTATGTTTTTTTTTTACATTCAAAAGAGCTGAATTCTTTGGGCATGCCCCGCAAAGGGCCCTTTTAAGGGCTGGTAAGGTAAAAAAGCTTTTCTATTTTAATTTTAGAATAGGGTAGGGCATTTTTTTATTTTGGGGGGCTTTGTTATTTTATTAGGGGGCTTAGAGTAGGTGTAATTAGCTTAAAATTGTTGTAATATTTTTATTATGTTTGTAATTTATTTTTTTATTTTTTGTAACTTAGCTTTTTTATTTTTTTGTACTTTAGTTAGTTTATTTAATTGTATTTATTTGTAGGTATTTTATTTAATTAATTTATTGATAGTGTAGTGTTAGGTTTAATTGTAGATAATTGTAGGTATTTTATTTAATTAATTTATTGATAGTGTAGTGTTAGGTTTAATTGTAACTTAGGTTAGGATTTATTTTACAGGTAATTTTGTAATTATTTTAACTAGGTAGCTATTAAATAGTTCTTAACTATTTAATAGCTATTGTACCTGGTTAAAATAAATACAAAGTTGGTGTAGTTAGCTTAAAATTGTTGTAATATTTTTATTATGTTTGTAATTTATTTTTTTATTTTTTGTAACTTAGCTTTTTTATTTTTTTGTACTTTAGTTAGTTTATTTAATTGTATTTATTTGTAGGTATTTTATTTAATTAATTTATTGATAGTGTAGTGTTAGGTTTAATTGTAGATAATTGTAGGTATTTTATTTAATTAATTTATTGATAGTGTAGTGTTAGGTTTAATTGTAACTTAGGTTAGGATTTATTTTACAGGTAATTTTGTAATTATTTTAACTAGGTAGCTATTAAATAGTTCTTAACTATTTAATAGCTATTGTACCTGGTTAAAATAAATACAAAGTTGCCTGTAAAATAAATATAAATCCTAAAATAGCTACAATATAATTGTTATTTATATTGTAGCTATATTAGGGTTTATTTTACAGGTAAGTATTTAGCTTTAAATAGGAATAATTTATTTAATACAAGTTAATTTATTTTGTTAGATTTAAATTATATTTAACTTAGGGGGGTGTTAGTGTTAGGGTTAGACTTAGCTTTAGGGGTTAATAAATTTATTAGAGTAGCGGCGAGGTCCGGTCGGCAGATTAGGGGTTAATACTTGAAGTTAGGTGTCAGCGATGTTAGGGAGGGCAGATTAGGGGTTAATACTATTTATTATAGGGTTAGTGAGGCGGATTAGGGGTTAATACATTTATTATAGTAGCGGTGAGGTCCGGTCGGCAGATTAGGGGTTAATTATTGTAGGTAAGTGGCGGCGACGTTGTGGGGGCAAATTAGGGGTTAATAAATATAATATAGGGGTCGGCGGTGTTATGGGCAGCAGATTAGGGGTACATAGCTATAATGTAGTTTGCGGCGCTGTACGGAGCGGAAGATTAGGGGTTAACAAAAATATGCAGGGGTCAGCGATAGCGGGGGCGGCAGATTAGGGGTTAATAAGTGTAAGGTTAGGGGTGTTTAGACTCGGGGTTCATGTTAGGGTGTTAGGTGCAGACTTAGAAACTGTTTCCGCATAGGAAACAATGGGGCTGCGTTAGGAGCTTAACGCTGCTTTTTTGCAGGTGTTAGGTTTTTTTTCATCCCAAACTGCCCCATTGTTTCCTATGGGGGAATCGTGCATGAGCACGTTTTTGAAGCTGGCCGCGTCCGTAAGCACCGCTGGTATTGAGAGTTGCAGTGGCGGTAAATTATGCTCTATGCTCCTTTTTTGAAGCCTAACGCAGCCATTCTGTGAACTCTAAATACCAGCGGTATTTAAAAGGTGCGGGGAAAAAAAAGCCAATGTTAGCTACGCGGGTCGTTACCGACAAAACTCTAAATCTAAGTGAATGGATATAAACAGATGGTAAGTGCAAACAATACAAATGAGTAAATGTATATCCTTAGCAGGGGTTGCGATAGTCTTATGTGTCCTTTAGATAAATAAACTGGGATACTGAGGTAGTCCAAAGAAAAAATGCATAAAAAAATGATGATATAACAGTGAATTTAAAAAATGTGGATACAAAGTTAAATGTAGGTGAAAAATGAATAAAGAATAAAGATAGTCAATGATCCGTGTATCAAAAAATAGTCAATGATATGTTGCGCCCCCCTGATTGCAGGCCCTCCTGGAAACTACCTGACCATTTCCTATCAGAGGGGGAAATCCCCCAGCTGGTGGAGACAATCTCAGATTTTCTGAGGCACAATGATACGGGTGACACGAGCCAGGGAATCCTGTGGGCTGCACTTAAAGCTTATCTCAGGGGTCATTTTATTAAAAAAAGTGCATTGTTAAAAGCTAAAAACAAGGTTTCCCTCGCTAAACAATCTGCGGAACTGAGACAGACTGAATTGGCTAACAAGAATATCCCCACTCCCACCCTAGGCGACCGGGTTGGCGCTATCAGAGATGAAATTACTAAGAGAGAGCAGCTACGAGTTCAGGCAAACCTACTTCGGCTTCAACAAATGTATTTCTACAAAGGAAACAAGGCTGATAGGTTGCTGGCCCGTAAGCTCAGAGATCGTGCGGTTCAGGCCAGAATCCCTACGATCTCCACGGCAACAGGCGCAGTCCACTCACCAAAAGATATTGGGAAGGCGTTTGCTGACTACTATACTTCATTGTATAATCTTAATAATGACTCTTTGGGAGTCGACGCCCGCAGAACAGCGACTCAACAGTTCTTGGCGAAGTTAGACCTTCCCTCCTTAGAAGCAGATTCGGTGGATGACCTGACTGCCCCTTTCACTCTAGAGGAAATCAAAACGGCCATATTGGCCTTGAAGCCTCACAAGGCTATGAGTCCGGATGGATTCACGAGCCTTTTCTATCGTACCTTTGCCCAGCTGCTGTCACCTATTTTGCTCCATCTTTTTGATGAGGTCAGGGAGGAGGGAACCTTCCTCCCTGAATTCTTGGAGGCCAGTATCTTGACTATACCCAAAGAAGGGAATGATCCGGCGCACAGCGAGAGCTATCGGCCCATTTCCCTTATTAATGTGGACGTGAAAGTCTATGCCAAAGTCCTTGCGACCACACTTGGAAAACACTTACCCTCACTAGTCCATTTGGACCAAGTGGGATTCGTACAAGGAAGGCAAGGTACAGTTAACTCCCGTAGGCTACTGAATATATTTATGTAAGCGGCGGATAAAGGACTACCCCTCCTCACCCTGTCTATGGACGCAGAAAAAGCGTTTGATAGGGTGGGGTGGGATTATATGTTCTGCACCTTGGAACGTTTTGGGATTCCTGAGACATTTCTTACAGCTATTGCCGCTCTCTACACCTCTCCGACAGCCATGATCAAGGGTTTGGGCTTCTGTTCCTCTAAAATTGCAATCAGGAACGGGACCAGACAGGTGTGTCCCCTGTCCCCACTCCTTTAGAGAAAGCCCTGGGGTCCAGGGCCTTCAGATACACGACACACTCCAGAAATTGGCTCTTTTTGCTGATGTTCTCACTCTCTTCATCACAAACCCAGTGGAGTCACTTCCCCACCTTTTTGAGATTATTGATTCCTTTAGTAGCATCTCGAATTATAAGATCAATGTGTCTAAAATAGAGGCCTACATGATCCACATTGAACAACCAGAACAGAGATGTCTTAAGCGGCTCTACTCATTCAAGTGGTTGATAGATGGAATCAGACATTTAGGTGTCTTTTTGTCTCATGACAAAAACACAGTGCTACAGGAAAATTACACTGTCTTACTGCGGGAAGTCGAGGTGAGATTGAAGTCTAAAAAATATGGGGAAATCTCTTGGATGGGCAGAATTGCTGCTCTGAAGATGATGATCCTCCCCAAGTTAACTTACATTATGCGGTGTATCCCCATCCCAGTGCCGGAAAAGACCCTACGTGGCTTCCAAACTTAATTTAATTCCTATGTTTGGGACAATAAGCAGCCGAGAGTTGTGGCAGCCACACTTCAGGTCCCAATTGACCGAGGTGGGCTAGGGCTACCCAACGTCCAACTATACCATAGAGCGGCGATGATTTCACATGTCTCAGCGTGGGGGCCAGCCCTACCTCCTACAAGATGGAGGGAGCTAGAACAGGCTTCCCTCCCTGCCTATGCTGACCTCTCAGATCTGTTGTGGGTTCCACCGCACCTAGCCACACAGATACCAATCTCCAACCATCTCATTAAAGAATGTCAATCGGCCTGGTTCCACTTAAGGCACCACCAATTGATAGCCCGGCACCCCTCTCCCATCCACCTGGTCGTGTCGCTCCTACAAGGGCTACCTAATACTCGGCTTACTCCCTGGAAGGCCCTAGAGATCACTTCTTTAAGTGACTTCTACCTGAACGAGAATCTCCTTTCATCCCAAGACATGATAACTAAATTCGACATCCCCCATCGCCTAGAGTTTGACTTTATGAGACTTAGATCCCTGATGAAGGCATGGGGATTCCTGGTCGAAAAGATCAGGGCACCCACTATTTGGGAGGTTATATGGAAGGCGAACCTACAACTGTACAAGCCCCTCACTGCCCACTACAGATCTCTCTTGGGGCCTCCCGCCCTAGTGAAAACCATATGGCCTCTTGGGAAGCAGAATTGAGACTCACTTTCACAACACTTGACTGGACTAAGGTGATACAGCTGACTAAATCTGCACTTCATTGTGCCACAATGTACGAACTCTACTTTAAGATTATTACCAGATGGCACTTAGTGCCGACCAAACTTCGGACTCTGTACCCTGAGCACTCGCCCCTATGTTGGAGAGAGTGTGGGGAGATAGGGACCCCGCTCCATATGTGGTGGTCATGTGACAGACTCCGATCACTTTGGTTGAAAATCTGTGCGGCCTGTACGGCCCTAGAACTCCCGATCCCAGATACTCCAGGCCTAGCCCTTCTACATTTAGGGGATAAAAAACTACCAAAGCACAAGAGATACCTACTAGTCTACCTGTTGACATCAGTCAAGATGTTAATTGCTAGGAATTGGAAGAAAAGGCAGCCCCCAAGATGGCAGGCAGTTATTGATTACCTGCAATACGTTAAAACAATGGAAGACTATGTCTTTTGGACGAAGAAACAGTCAGACGTCTTTTGCCTAATCTGGGAACCCTGGGAGACCTACCTGAAGCCGACTCCATAATGCCCCTCTCTCCTTAAACCTAGCGACCTCCCCTGGACTATATCACTTTCCTCCCCTAGAGGATGCACCTCACTATGTCAGAACTGAGGTGCCCCTCATTACTCTGCCCCTTCCCCCCCTCCTGATATCTTCACTCCCTCCCCCAGTACCCCCCTCCCTTTTAGGAGAGGTGGGTGACCGAACCTATCAGCATTACTCTTATTCATATACACTATATGTATTTACTATTCTGCCTCACTTAACTGTCAGGCTCATTGGGTATGGCGTATATGGCCATATGGTACCGAACATACAAAAAAACAAAATCCCTCCTCAGACAAACCAATACATAACATCTGTAAAGTGCAAATACACAGCTGAAGAATGACTATTGGATAGGTTTGACCATTATGCCGGGCTAACCGGTCTACTTTGAATGTCATTTATCCTTTGAATAATCGCGTGTATCTCTGTAATCAATTATGTCAAGTGAAAACCGTGTTGTTATGTGGTTTTGTATCATTTTCCTTATTAAAAATTTATTAAAAAAAAAAAAAAAATAGTCAATGATCCGTGTATCAAAAAATATAAAGTCAAAGATCCGTGTTTCAAAAAATAATGTGAAACAGGGAAGAAAATCCTGCAAAAAACAAATATATTGAAAAAAGTGTCCGATTAAAAAAAAAAAATTTTTTAGTGCAACAACTGAGTGATGAAAAAGTCTGGTGAAATGACAAAAAATAAACTTGTGTGAAAAAGTCCTGAAAGGTGCTTGGCAAACTTGATAGAAGCTAATATCACAAGAATAGATAGGGTGGGACTGGGGGACAAATTACGATCTCCTCCTGGGGAAAAGAAAACAATATAGTGTAGCTTGTACAACAAAAAAAAAAATGAAATAAGGATTACCAGTGTCTACGCGTTTCGTGATAAGAGTCTTGAGAAAGGCCTATCATGGGCCGAAACGCGTTGACACTGGTAAGCCTTATTTCGTATATATTTTTTTTGTTGTACAAGCTACACTATATTGTTTTCTTTTCCCCAGGAGGAGATCGTATTTTGTCCCCCAGTCCCACCCTATCTATGCTTGTGATATTAGCTTCTATCAAGTTTGCCAAGCACCATTCAGGACTTTTTCACACAAGTTTATTTTTTGTCATTTCACCAGACTTTTTCATCACTCAGTTGTTGCACTAAAATTTTTTTTTTTTTTTGAATCAGACACTTTTTTCAATATATTTGTTTTTTGCAGGATTTTCTTCCCTGTTTCACATTATTTTTTGAAACACGGATCTTTGACTTTATATTTTTTGATATACGGATCATTGACTATTTTTTGATACACGGATCATTGACTATCTTTATTCTTTATTCATTTTTCACATACATTTTACTTTGTATCCACATTTTTTAAATTCACTGTTATATCATCATTTTTTTATGCATTTTTTCTTTGGACTACCTCAGTATCCCAGTTTATTTATCTAAAGGACACATAAGACTAGCGCAACCCCTGCTAAGGATATACATTCACTCATTTGTATTGTTTACACTTACCATCTGTTTACATCCATTGTGTTTCATCATTTGTTTTTAATATTTTTATCCATTCCCTGTATTAGTTTTATTTACAATTCATGTTAAGGTATCATGGATCCATGAATTTAAGAGTTTTTATACTACTGTCTTATCTGTAATATACTGTTATTGTTTTATATGTATTAAATTACATTTTTAATATCATATCTACTTGCACGTTTAATACTTGCCTCCGTTTGGTAGGCGCCTGGGCATTTCTACTATTCATTACTATTCTCTCGGGTTTGCTAGGTTGCACCCATCCTAGGCTATAGGTACAAGTAGGCACTTAGCCCACTCTTTCTTATTATATTTATTAACCCCTAATTTGCCCCCCCCCCCACGTCACCGCTACCTACTTACACTTATTAACCCCTAATCTGCCGACCGGACCTCGCCGCCACAATAATAAATGTATTAACCCCTAAACTGCCACACTCCCACCTCGCAAACCCTATAATAAATTGTATTAACCCCTAATCTGCCCTCCCTAATATCGCCGACACCTAACTTCAAGTATTAACAACTAATCTCCCGACCGGACCTCGCGGCTACTCTAATTAATGTATTAACCCCTAAAGCTAAGTCTAACCCTAACCCTAACACCCCCTAAGTTAAATATAATTTTTATCTAACGAAATAAATTAAATCTTATTAACTAAAGTCTTCCTATTTAAAGCTAAATACTTACCTGTAAAATAAACCCTAATATAGCTACAATATAACACATAATTATATTGTAGCTATTTTAAGATTTATATTTATTTTACAGGCAACTTTGTATTTATTTTAACTAGGTACAATAGCTATTAAATAGTTATTTACTATTTAATAGCTACCTAGTTAAAATAATTACAAAATTACCTGTAAAATAAATCCTAACAATTAAACCTAACACTACACTATCAATAAATAAATTAAATCAATTAACTACAAGTACCTACAATTAAATAAACTAAACTAAATTACAAAAACAAACAAACACTAAATTGCAAAAAATAAAAAAAGATTACAAGAATTTTAAGCTAATTACACCTACTCTAAGCCCCCTAATAAAATAACAAAGCCCCCCAAAATAAAAAAATTCCCTACAATAATCTAAATTAAAATAGTTAACAGCTCTATTACCTTACCAGCCCTTAAAAGGGCTTTTAGCGGGGCATGCCACAAAGAAATCAGCTATTTTGCCTGTATAAAAACACAATACCACCCCCCAACATCAGATTGAGCTCACATTCTATTGGCTGATTGGAACAGCCAATAGAATGCGAGCTCAATCTGATTGGCTGATTGGATCAGCCAATCCGATTGAACTTGAATCTGATTGGCTGATTCAATCATCCAATCAGATTTTTCCTACCTAAATTCTGATTGGCTGATAGAATCCTATAAGCCAATTGGAATTCGAGGGACACCATCTTGGATGACGTAACTTAAAGGAACCTTCATTCGTCGTCTAGTCGTCGGGAGAAGAGGATGTTCCGCGAAGGAGGTCTTGAAGATGGAGCCGCTCCTCGTCGGATGGATGAAGATAGAAGATGCCGCTTGGATGAAGATGTTTGCCGGTCCGGATGTCCTCTTCTGCCCGGATAGGATGAAGACTTCTGCCGCTCCAGATCTTTTGCTCCATCGCTGCTTGGCTGAGTGAAGACGAGTCAAGGTAGGGAGATCTTCAGGGGGGTAGTGTTAGGTTTATTTAAGGGGGGTTTGGGTTAGAGTAGGGGTTAGTGGGTGGTGGGTTGTAATGTTGGGGGGTGGTATTTTTTTTTTTTTTTTACAGGCAAAAGAGCTGATTTCTTTGGGGCATGCCCCGCAAAAAGCCATTTTAAGGGCTGGTACGGTAATAGAGCTGTTAACTATTTTAATTTAGATTAGGGTAGGGAATTTTTTTATTTTGGGGGGCTTTGTTATTTTATTAGGGGGCTTAGAGTAGGTGTAATTAGCTAAAAATTCTTGTAATCTTTTTTTATTTTTTTGTAATTTAGTGTTTGTTTTTTTTTTGAATTTAGTTTAGTTTATTTAATTGTAGGTACTTGTAGTTAATTGATTTAATTTATTTATTGATGGTGTAGTGTTAGGTTTAATTGTAACTTAGGTTAGGATTTATTTTACAGGTAATTTTGTAATTATTTTAACTAGGTAGCTATTAAATAGTAAATAACTATTTAATAGCTATTGTACCTAGTTAAAATAAATACAAAGTTGCCTGTAAAATAAATATAAATCCTAAAATAGCTACAATATAATTATTTGCTATATTGTAGCTATATTAGGGTTTATTTTACAGGTAAGTATTTAGCTTTAAATAGGAAGACTTTAGTTAATAAGATTTAATTTATTTCGTTAGATAACAATTATATTTAACTTAGGGGGTGTTAGGGTTAGGGTTAGACTTAGCTTTAGGGGGGGGCGGAGCCAACAGCGTGCAAGAGAGGTCGCAAATTTTCAGAGCTCTGGAGCAATTCGTGATAATAAAGACCTAAAACTGGACTTAAACTCAATATTGGCATTCAACATAAGGGGATTGCCTTTCTAATGCCCTGTGTGTGGTTTGGAGGATGATCGATTTGGCTGTGGGGGTGCTGGCGCTGTGCTAGCCCTGAGAGACTTTCCTACAAATTTCAAGAACGGCGGCCATTTTATCTTCCTCGTGGGAGCATAGCTGTTATGATGGATTCTAGACTAATACTTGCCGAAATTGGAAGACTTCTAGCCTATTACAGGCAAACACTCTTTGCACCTGTACATAGCACCATTGTCCTGGAGGAAAAATGTGGACCTGCGACGGTTGGAGTTCCGGTCTCGGCTGAAGCGGCTTTTGCTAAATGGGATGCTTTGGGGCCCCAGCATCCTCCATGCCCTCCTAGTTTTACACCGGTTGAGACCGAGATATCAAGCACGGCTGCAGAGGCTGCAGCGACTACCGCTATGACCGCATCACCTGAAGCGACTCCCAACAGTCGAGCAAGTGCAGACTTCCCTAGCATAGAGTATGGGCCACAGGAAATTTTAAAGTATTGTGGCGCTCCTAGTACCGCTTCTTATCTGGCCGTCCCTGGTATTTCCCCACTGGCCTTACAACTCGGGATGGCATTGCGTCAGTTCCCTCCTACCTACAATCAAGGCTGCCTACCTAGTTCTTCCCAGCATCTCATCCCTGAGCTGCACACTGCAGAGGCACACTTCGAGCTTGAGGCACGGAGGGTCAAGAGAGGTATTGGATAGAAAAGACAGACTACTCTCTCTATGGATAGCCCTGGCAACAACACGGCAGACCCTAAAGGAACTTTCACACCGGACAGCTGCACCATAGACCTCCTTTACATCTTATGTGAGCCTACCTTGGCTGAGATGCCGGACTCTATATCTCATTACAATTACCGCTGCCTTCTATAATGAAGTGTATGGGCTTGGAGCAGCGGGTTGCTAACTCTTATAAGGTTACATTTCAAGCGGAGGCCATCACACCCAGTCAGAGTATATGGGTGATGTTATGTTTTTTTTTTTAGTTTTTCCTTTAGATAGCTGTTTTGACATCACTACTGCAACATACGTAGAGTGTTCCCAGATATGAAGGACGTGTGTAATCTCTGTTACCTCGATTATGTTTTAGTGTCTGTGTTCAATGATACTTTCTTTGGCTTATGTTATCTCTCATTTAGAATTTTAATCTACTAACCTATTTATTTGTAAAAGTGATTACAATTAACACAGGGGGACATATTGTATAGCAATATGGTGCTTATTATGTTACCTTAGTGGGCTGGACCCATGTTAAAGCTCTTCTTTTAAGCATCCTGATCTCATACTATTGAAGTTTATCCTAATACTCTCCCCCATGCAATTATCTGACATATCATTTGTACTGTTGTAATCCTCCTACCAGACCATATGTACTAGCTTTGTGCATTTAGCTTTTTCTACCGCCCACATTTGCTGTATATTCAGTTATGGTTCTTTGAGTGACTCCCCCACAAATCACACCCAAATAGTGGTAAATGCATTTTTAGGGAGTAAGTGTCCTGATATATATAAAACTCCGTTAGTGGTGTCAGAATCCTATTTTATTAGCTTTAATATTCATTTACCATGTTTCAAGAGCCTCTGTATTAATCCCAGCTCTCTTGGGGTTTTAATAATGTAACAAATATGTCACCTTTAAATGTTCCATACAACCTGTGAGATTATTTGTTTTTCGTTGTAATCATATACCATATTTGATGTACAGAGAACTACTTAACCGGTTCAATGACTACGTATTATTCTAGCCCTCATTAAGTGAGCTCATAGTAACCATTTTATGTCTGGGCCTTCTAAACAGGGAATTTATCTGCAGTATTTCACTTCATATGTGCTAACTCTATATATATATAGTTTACCAATTGTTTTACCTTACTCTTTTATATGAGACTTTGGCCTCTTACGCTATAACTTCTAAGCATTGTATACAGCCTACCACCTCCCCCCCCCCCCAGTTAAGGAATGTACCTCCCATTTTAGGAGGGCTAACCTTGCGGCTTCTCTTGCCTATGCCGCACCCTTACAACTAGTTATGCCATAACAGTTCTTGTCATAAATGCAAATATACATTATAAAGGAACAGTTCATTGCAAGAACTTTAAGAACTGACAAATAAAAATAAAAAATAAAATGGAAGTTCAACATCTGGGATCCCAGAGTGGTCTCTATCAGTCAGACGGTACCTCTTATAGCCTTGCACTCTCTATGGCCTAGATTTGGAGTTCGGCGGTAGCCGTCAAAACCAGCGTTAGAGGCTCCTAACGCTGGTTTTGGCCGCCCGCTGGTATTTGGAGTCAGTGATTAAAGGGTCTAACGCTCACTTTTCAGCCGTGACTTTTCCATACCGCAGATCCCCCTACGCCATTTGCGTAGCCTATCTTTTCAATGGGATCTTTCTAACGCTGGTATTTAGAGTCGTTTCTGAAGTGAGCGTTAGAGCTCTAACGACAAGATTCCAGCCGCCTGAAAAAAGCAGGAGTTAAGAGCTTTCTGGCTAACGCCGGTTCATAAAGCTCTTAACTACTGTACCCTAAAGTACACTAACACCCATAAACTACCTATGTACCCCTAAACCGAGGCCCCCCCACATCGCCGACACTCGATTAAAATTTTTAACCCCTAATCTGCCGACCGCCACCTACGTTATATTTATGTACCCCTAATCTGCTGCCCCTAACCCCGCCGACCCCTGTATTATATTTATTAACCCCTAACCTGCCCCCCACAACATCGCCGCCAGCTACTTAAAATAATTAACCCCTAATCTTCCGACCGCAAAGCGCCGCCACCTACGTTATCCCTATGTACCCCTAATCTGCTACCCCTAACACCGCCGACCCCTATATTATATTTATTAACCCCTAATCTGCCCCCCACAACGTCGCCGACACCTGCCTACACTTATTAACTCCTAATCTGCCGAGCGGACCTGAGCGCTACTATAATAAAGTTATTAACCCCTAATCCGCCTCACTAACCCTATCATAAATAGTATTAACCCCTAATCTGCCCTCCCTAACATCGCCGACACCTAACTTCAATTATTAACCCCTAATCTTCCGATCGGAGCTCACCGCTATTCTAATAAATGGATTAACTCCTAAAGCTAAGTCTAACCCTAACACTAACACCCCCCTAAGTTAAATATAATTTTTATCTAACGAAATAAATTAACTCTTATTAAATAAATGATTCCTATTTAAAACTAAATACTTACCTGTAAAATAAACCCTAATATAGCTACAATATAAATTATAATTATATTATAGCTATTTTAGGATTAATATTTATTTTACAGGCAACTTTGTAATTATTTTAACCAGGTACAATAGCTATTAAATAGTTAAGAACTATTTAATAGTTACCTAGTTAAAATAATAACAAATTTACCTGTAAAATAAATCCTAACCTAAGATATAATTAAACCTAACACTACCCTATCAATAAAATAATTAAATAAACTACCTACAATTACCTACAATTAACCTAACACTACACTATCAATAAATTAATTAAACACAATTCCTACAAATAAATACAATTAAATAAACTAGCTAAAGTACAAAAAATAAAAAAGAACTAAGTTACAGAAAATAAAAAAATATTTACAAACATAAGAAAAATATTACAACAATTTTAAACTAATTACACCTACTCTAAGCCCCCTAATAAAATAACAAAGCCCCCCAAAATAAAAAATTCCCTACCCTATTCTAAATTAAAAAAGTTACAAGCTCTTTTACCTTACCAGCCCTGAACAGGGCCCTTTGCGGGGCATGCCCCAAGAAGTTCAGCTCTTTTGCCTGTAAAAAAAAACATACAATACCCCCCCCCCAACATTACAACCCACCACCCACATACCCCTAATCTAACCCAAACCCCCCTTAAATAAACCTAACACTAATCCCCTGAAGATCTTCCTACCTTGTCTTCACCATCCAGGTATCACCGATCCGTCCTGGCTCCAAGATCTTCATCCAACCCAAGCGGGGGTTGGCGATCCATAATCCGGTGCTGAAGAGGTCCAGAAGAGGCTCCAAAGTCTTCCTCCTATCCGGCAAGAAGAGGACATCCGGACCGGCAAACATCTTCTCCAAGCGGCATCTTCGATCTTCTTCCATCCGGAGCGAAGCGGCAGGATCCTGAAGACCTCCAGCGCGGAACATCCATCCGGACCGACGACTGAACGACGAATGACTGTTCCTTTAAGGGACGTCATCCAAGATGGCGTCCCTCGAATTCCGATTGGCTGATAGGATTCTATCAGCCAATCGGAATTAAGGTAGGAATTTTCTGATTGGCTGATGGAATCAGCCAATCAGAATCAAGTTCAATCCGATTGGCTGATCCAATCAGCCAATCAGATTGAGCTCGCATTCTATTGGCTGATCGGAACTGGCGGCCTTTGTTATTTTATTAGGGGGCTTAGAGTAGGTGTAATTAGTTTAAAATTGTTGTAATATTTTTCTTATGTTTGTAAATATTTTTTTATTTTCTGTAACTTAGTTCTTTTTTATTTTTTGTACTTTAGCTAGTTTATTTAATTGTATTTATTTGTAGGAATTGTGTTTAATTAATTTATTGATAGTGTAGTGTTAGGTTAATTGTAGGTAATTGTAGGTAGTTTATTTAATTATTTTATTGATAGGGTAGTGTTAGGTTTAATTATATCTTAGGTTAGGATTTATTTTACAGGTAAATTTGTTATTATTTTAACTAGGTAACTATTAAATAGTTCTTAACTATTTAATAGCTATTGTACCTGGTTAAAATAATTACAAAGTTGCCTGTAAAATAAATATTAATCCTAAAATAGCTATAATATAATTATAATTTATATTGTAGCTATATTAGGGTTTATTTTACAGGTAAGTATTTAGTTTTAAATAGGAATCATTTATTTAATAAGAGTTAATTTATTTCGTTAGATAAAAATTATATTTAACTTAGGGGGGTGTTAGTGTTAGGGTTAGACTTAGCTTTAGGGGTTAATCCATTTATTAGAATAGCGGTGAGCTCCGATCGGAAGATTAGGGGTTAATAATTGAAGGTAGGTGTCGGCTATGTTAGGGAGGGCAGATTAGGGGTTAATACTATTTATGATAGGGTTAGTGAGGCGGATTAGGGGTTAATAACTTTATTATAGTAGCGCTCAGGTCCGCTCGGCAGATTAGGGATTAATAAGTGTAGGCAGGTGTCGGCGACGTTGAGGGGGGCAGATTAGGGGTTAATAAATATAATATAGGGGTCGGCGATGTTAGGGCAGCAGATTAGGGGTACATAGGGATAACGTAGGTTGCGGCGGTTTACGGAGCGGCAGATTAGGGGTTAAAAAAAATATGCAGGGGTCAGCGATAGCGGGGTCGGCAGATTAGGGGTTAATAAGTGTAAGGTTAGGGGTGTTTAGACTCGGGGTACATGTTAGAGTGTTAGGTACAGACGTAGGAAGTGTTTCCCCATAGGAAACAATGGGGCTGCGTTAGGAGCTGAACGCTGCTTTTTTGCAGGTGTTAGGTTTTTTTCAGCTCAAACAGCCCCATTGTTTCCTATGGGAGAATCGTGCACGAGCACGTTTTTGAGGCCGGCCGCGTCCGTAAGCAACTCTGGTATCGAGAGTTGCATTTGCGGTAAAAATGCTCTACGCTCCTTTTTTGGAGCCTAACGCAGCATTTGATTAAACTCTCGATACCAGAGTTAATTTTATGGTGCGGCCAGAAAAAAACCCACGGAGCGTTAACAGCCCTTTTACCGCCGAACTCCAAATCTAGGCCTATATTAATAAGGGGCCCATGAGCGGCCTTAAGTATTAATCAGGAGGTACACAGTCATGATAGGCAAGCATTTCATCTATACCCCCATGATATGTCATTATTGTGTATTGTTTGCCCTAATTTCTTATTGCTTGTATGTTTCTTTCCAGTTAATCTTTATGTTTTTGTTTTGATGACATGACATGCATGTAAGCTTTTATTTGAACTTCAATAAAAATTATTATAAAAAAAAAAAAAAAAAAAAGACTTAGCTTTAGGGGTTAATACATTTATTAGAATAGCGGTGAGGTCCGGTCGGCAGATTAGGGGTTAATACTTGAAGTTAGGTGTCAGCGATGTTAGGGAGGGCAGATTAGGGGTTAATACAATTTATTATAGGATTTGTGTGGCGGGAGTTCAGCGGTTTAGGGGTTAAAACATTTATTATAGTGGCGGTGAGTTCCGGTCTGCAGATTAGTGGTTAATAAGTGTAGGTAAATTAGCGGCGACGTTGGGGGGAGCAGATTAGGGGTTAATAAATATAATATAGGGGTCGGCGATATTAGGGGCAGCAGATTAGGGGTACATAGGTATAATGTAGGTTGCGGCGGTGTCCGGAGCGGCAGATTAGGGGTTAATAATATAATGCAGGGGTCAGCGATAGCGGGGGCGGCAGATTAGGGGTTAATAAGTGTAAGGTTAGGGGTGTTTAGACTCGGGGTTCATGTTAGGGTGTTAGGTGCATATTTAGAAGCTGTTTCCCCATTGGAAACAATGGGGCTGCGTTGGGAGCTTAACGCTGCTTTTTTTGCAGGTGTTAGGTTTTTTTCAGCCCAAACTGCCCCATTGTTTCCTATGGGGGAATCGTGCACGAGCACGTTTTTCCAGCTAGCCGCTACTGTAAGCAACGCTGGTATTGAGAGTTGAAGTGGCGGTAAATTATGCTCTACGCTCCCTTTTTGGAGCCTATAACGCAGCCCATCAGAGAACTCTAAATACCAGCGTTATTTAAAAGGTGCGGGGGAAAAAAAACATGTGTAGCTAACGCACCCCTTTGGCCGCAAAACTCTAAATCTAGGCATTAGTGAAGAAACTGGCTGATTCAGCTAAGTAAAAAAAAAAAAAGATGGACTCTATACTGCAGAGAGAAATAAAACTTTGTGACAGAAAGGAATCAAAGTATAGAGGTAAGCGAGGAGGAAGAGAGCGCGTTAGAAGGTACAATAGAATAATTAGAGCATCAATTAAGTAATTAAATTATGAGCAACTGAGATATTTTGGTATTTTTAATTTATCATCTGCAATTTTAACTGTAAGCCAAATTAACCTACTAACAAGAGGACTCAATTTTGCTCCAACTAATTTCTTTAATCCATTTGATCTCTTCATTTACTTTCAGAAATATAAAAGGAAACTCTCTATAAAATGTTTTTTTGAGATCCAGAAAAGGAAGAACAAGACTATAAATACTTAAATGTATAAAATATTATTGAGTCATAGGATAAATCTAATGATGTGATGGTTAAAAAAAAAGAAGTTTAAAGGGATATTAAAGGGACAGTCAACAGCTAAATGCCGCCGTGCACCACACATGTATTATGCCCAGCAGTGAAGAATTGAATTAGGTAGCTTAACATTAAGACATTTTTGTTATATAAAAAACAACTGAGAATACCTAGGGGACTGAGGATCAGAAAGTTTCCCTCTTTTGTGGTGACGGACATTGACAAATGGAACAATATATTAAACACCTGTTCTTTTGCATTAATGGCTCTATTGGTAGAACTCAAGAAACAACAAAGATTGGACTTAGTCACACAGATAAAACTAGTTCAGAAGGACTTGCTGATCATATTCCCCGACATAAGTGAGATGGTGACAGGGAATATAAATGGTGTTATAAGGAAGCGCAGTGGATATTCACATTGCGCACCAGACAGCCACTTGGAATAAATATGGAAGCTGATGTTAACCTGTTTATCTAATATGTATATCCTTGCATCTCATATATATGTACAGGTATACCTCACTTTACAGCGCTTCACTTTACGGCGCTTCGCTAATACAACGCTTTGTGGAGCTGAAGTTCAGCCTCCAATGATTTTGAAACAGTGCTGTAATCATCATGAGATTGGAAGAAAAGTGACTGGCACCATTTTGTTATGCTTAGTTCAATCTGTTTACAGCATTACAGTGCAATCTGTGTCTCAGTGCTATAGTCTGCAAATTTTACTACAGTCATTGTCACTATTTTACAGGTACAGTATTTATTGAATACTAATTGAATACTGTGCTGTGCTAGTGTTAAACTAAACGTAGTGCTATTACACCCCTAATATAAGTTAGTTCAAACATGTTTTCAAGTTTTATAAACACACTGGCAAGTGAAAAGAAAGCTAAAACGGTTTTGTTTCACTTTAAGGTGGTTTTCACTTTACAGCGGGGCTCCGGTCCCTAACCCGCTGTATGAGCGGGGTATACCTGTATATATTCTTTACCTTGTAACATTTACACAATATTGTTTCAGTTAGCCGTGTATTAAGCTTAAACTTTTTTGATTATTATTTTTTTCTTTATATTAGCATTCATCTTGGCCCATTTTCACATCATAATAGTGTGTATAAAACCAATTAACATAGACAGGAAAGGGTTAAATATCACATATGTGTTAAATTGAATTGGAATATATGCCTTTAAAAGGTGAGTCCAGTATGTGTAGACTATAGCAGTGAACAAGTGTGGAGGCCCCACACAAAATATGTCTGCCATTCTCTGCATTACTGGTCATTCTTTCCTGATTATGTGAGCTGTGTGCTCATGCTTTGTTTTTATGTTACATTTGCCTCAAATAAATGTTTTCGTATTTTACATTTGAGTCCTTCTTTTCGTATCAAGAGGAGTTGCTACGGACACTTTCCCTTACCTTTGACCTCCCTTGGCGTTCTGATGAGGACGATGTCTGGTTGCACCCTCATTCTGGAACAGGCTACGGCTGACGTGTGCACACGCCGAAGATACGCTGCCATGGAAGTCGTGGAGCTGGTGAGCACCGTAGATCTGTGTGTTTGTTAATTAGGTAGCTTGTAGGGTTAATTTTATCTTTAGTGTAGAGATTAGCCTCCCACCTGACACATTCCATCCAGTGATCCCTCCCTGACCCTTCTCAAACACCTTTCTTCCCTCCCCCACCTCACAATTGTTACCACCATCTTAAGTACTGGCAGAAAGTCTGCCACTAATAAAATATTTTTTTTTTGTTTTTTTAAGCTTTTATTTTAAATATATATTTTCTGCAGTGTAGGTTTCCCCTAACCCCCCAACCTCCCCCCAAACAGCTCTCTTAACCTCTTTCTATTTGTGGCCATCTTAGGTACTAGCAGCTGTCTGCCAGGACCCACTTTGCTCTAAAATTGTGCTGTTTTAATTTTTGTTTTATTTCCATATTTTCCATAGTGTAGCTGCCCCCCTCAATACCCTCACCCTCCCAAATCCCTTTCCCCAAGACTTATTCCCCTCCTTTTCCATCTCCCTCCCTCTCCCTTCCGATCATCATTTTACTAAGTACTACAGAAGCGTGCACACACGCACATGCGCTCCTGCCCCCCTCGCACGCCTCCGTCGTCCTTACCGCACTGGATCAAAGGAATCATCACTGACAGGAAGTGATCTAGCGATAGGCCGCCCACCTGTATCCCTCCCACACTACCAATGATCAGCACCATCGCTTCCAGCGCTTGAAACCACAGATTACGTGCCAGGCATGTCCTTGGTCATTAACTGACACTTCTTGTAGGACGTGCCTGGCACATCCTTGGTCGTTAAGGGGGTTAAGGAAGAAGACAAAAATACATTTGTAGAAGCAGACAGCTACCATGACAAACACTGGATCAATAATATACCTAAAAGCCAATTTTTAAGGATCAAGAAGAATTACACACTAGAAAGTGATTTTCAAATACAGTGAAACATCGTAAAAGAAAGATTTTTGGAAAAAGGCTTCAATAAGGATGTAGTAAATAGAGGTTAAGATCTAGTTAATAAAAAACCAAGACAGGATATATTGAATAAAGAAATCAATTAGGAGAACGATAAAAGTAAAAAAATAAATAATTAGTTCAATAAATGGAACAGAATTAAGAAAAAAAGAAAACACTCTATTTAGTGGATGTATGTCCACTAGATATAGGGGCCCATTTATAAAGCTCCGTAAGGAGATTGTGGGCCCGTGTTTCTGGCGAGTATTCAGACTCGCCAGAAACACCAGTTATGAAGCAGCGATCTAAAGACCGCTGCTCCATAACCCTGTCTGCCTTCTCTGATCAGGCGGTCAGGAATTGCCGGAAATCAACCCGATCGAGTACGATCAGGTTGATTGACACCTCCCTTCTGGCGGCCAATCTAAATTAAGCTATATTAGGATTTATTTTACAGGTAAGTATTTAGCTTTAAATAGGAATAATTTATTTAATAAGAGTTAATTAATTTCGTTAGATTAAAATTATATTTAACTTAGGGGGGTGTTAGGGTTAGACTTAGCTTTAGGGGTTAATACATTTATTAGAATAGCGGTGAGCTCCAGTCGGCAGATTAGGGGTTAATGTTTGAAGTTAGGTGTCGGCGATGTTAGGGAGGGCAGATTAGGGGTTAATACTATTTATTATAGGGTTAGTGAGGCGGATTTGGGGTTAATAACTTTATTATAGTAGCGGTGCGGTCCGCTCGGCAGATTAGGGGTTAATAAGTGTAGGCAGGTGGAGGCGACGTTGTGGGGGGCAGATTAGGGGTTAATAAATATAATATAGGGGTCGGCGATGTTAGGGCAGCAGATTAGGGGTACATAAGGATAATGTAAGTAGCGGCGGTTTACGGAGCGGCAGATTAGGGGTTAATAATAATATGCAGGGGTCAGCGATAGCGGGGGCGGCAGAATAGGGGTTAATAAGTGTAAGGTTAGGGGTGTTTAGACTCGGGGTACATGTTAAAGTGTTAGGTGCAGACGTAGGAAGTGTTTACGCATAGCAAACAATGGTGCAGCGTTAGGAGCTGAACGCAGCTTTTTTGCAGGTGTTAGGTTTTTTTTCAGCTCAAACAGCCCCATTGTTTCCTATGGGGGAATCGTGCACGAGCACGTTTTTGAAGCTGGCCGCTTGCGTAAGCAACTCTGGTATCGAGAGTTGAAGCTGCGTTAAAAATGCTCTACGCTCGGGTGGGCGGAGCCAACTACCGAAGCGGCAGGACGTGTATGTCAGGAGCTCCTGTTAATATCTATTTTAATGGAGGCTTATAAATGGAGTTTGGCATTGTTTGAGATTTTTCATATGCATCACATAAGCAACAGCGCTCTAGATTTCATTTGATAGAACTTTCAAACCTAAGGCATGAATTCAGTCTGACTTAAGTCCTAAAGACTGACCGTGTGGACGCCTAACACAGCTACAGCAGCAGAGATTGCGGCATCAGTGTCTCCATTAGGACACTGTGTAAAGCCGTCTCAACTCTGAGAGAGTGACAGTCGACACCATGGGAGACATTGCTGCGATAATGCAGTCCTTCCTACGGGACATTGAAAATGACATAATTAGGTGGTTTAACTGGGTCCCTACAGATTGTGTGAAGACGACCACATGGAAAAGTGAGACACATTTGACCCGAGGTGGGGAACCGGCTGCCCATTGTGGGCTTATAACAGCGCACCCTACAAGACAGGAGGAGCTGCGGGTCTCACTACTAAAGGATAGAGCCCTAGAGATGAAACGAGCAATGGAGTATGGGCCACAGGGAGTTATCATGACTCGGCAGTTGCCCTCCAGAGCAGCACCCACCGGATGTGATTCTTTACCTCTACTAACCACAGCATGGGCAGGGGAAAGAGCTGAAATGATGTTGGAGATAATTTCTGAAGCCAGAGACTGCAAGAGCCCAGACGGCGGTCCTATCAGCCATAGTAGCCGTCTGGATGATATGCAATACAGCCATGTGGGAGAGGTAACCCCTGAGGGGAGTTCTACTGGTCCCATTTACATCGTTTTTACTGCCGGTTGCGCTCAAATTAAAGAGAATAAAGCCATAGTCTCACTGAACATGCCCAGGGTTTCCTGGCTGCTGTGGGGACGTGCGGACACAGGATCTCTCCCATCTGTAAAGTGCGAGTCCAGTTTGATACTACACCACAAGTCAGGCATGGCATTGGATAACGAGATAAACTTACTATTCCATAGGAAGGGCACTTCCCTAATGTTATATATTTTTTTTCCTATTATTATTTGCCCTCCAACATGGAGCCTTACTTTAAATTAACATCTCCTTTGTCCCTTAAATAATTCATGTACTGACCGCAGTCAAATATCATACGCTAGACTTTCCCACCACAGTTGTTAATTTATTCAGAGACAATGGCAGATACGGACTGAGCAAGTCTTTACCGCTCTGACTTTTGCTGATTAACAACGCCTATACTGTGACATGGATATTATGTTTTGTCAAAGGTTCCTTTGAAATAATAAGTTATAAGCTTATAGTTTAATGTACTAATGGTTTTGCTATGTGTTTCACTATCCCTGTCCTGATATCCTAGTGTGCTAAGACCCTTTGTTATGCTTAGATGGTGACTCCCAACAAGGATTTAATTTGTACCTATACTCTTGCTATATTCTTCGTGTCTCCCACCGCCAATCATTACTTAGTGTAGGAACCTGAACGCATACTCTAGACTGCCTGAAGGTTAGCTGTTATTTATAGAAATGTTAATACCCTCCTTGTCATTTAAAGACATATCTTTCTTTTAGCGATATTGTGTTGGCAGAGCCTTTTGTAATATGTTTTGTTGCCGTATGTATATATGTGAACCATTTACCATTTTTAATCAGTAGGCTCAGATTATTAGTAATAGGTTAATATTGCATCTGATGTGTACCTATACTGTAACAACAAGCCTATAGTTAAGTATAATTTAGTATTGCTAGGTTGTCAATTTTTATGTAATAGTTAATACGCTTCATAGGTTATATCATTGTTCGACATGGGACTGGTGTGCTGCCTACGGCCGGGGTGGCATATCTTAACCCTTGTGCTTATAGAAGTTAAAGTTAACTTTAAAATGTTTATATTCCAACATACTATATAAAAATTTGCTGCTCTCTTTAAGATGTATCTAGGTACGAATTTCTCAATGCCTACTATATGCGTATATATTTTGCCAAAGCAACACAGATAGTCCTTAATTGTCTATACCTGAGCACCCATTAGTTAAGTTATTCAGGTTAGTTGTGAATATTTTGTCTTCACAGTCCTATTTAAATAGCTTTGAACTAATGGTTGGTTGGCCCCGATTCCCCCCCTGGTGGTTTCTCCCCAGTATTTGTTTAGTAACTAAACTCAGGAACACAGATTCCCTTGAATTATCCTGCCATTTAACAAATGGCCACCAAAATATAGCGGCTAGTAATATTCCTATCTATATATTATATATTGTTAGTCTTACTCCTCTCCTTTTTTACTATACATTTTCTAGTAGTTAGAGATCAAAGTGTGGTCTCTTTAGTTTAAGGAGTGTGCTTTATATAAGGGCTAAAATTATGGCCCTATAGGTTCTCTACCTGATAATTTTATATACACATGGATGAATATAGACCCAAGGGCTTTACAATGGCCCTATATGTTAACTTAGAAAATTTGAGGTCTCTTTCTTAGGCTTTAATAACCACATAGGTAGAATCTTTGATCTTAGACTTTGAACTGTATGTTTTTTTTTTTTTCTATGCTTTATAATTTGGAGATAATTTGTGGTTTATGTATAGCGCTACATATCACTGTTGTTGGCCCTTACGGGTTGAGGGCCTATGTCAATGTTTATCTTGTACTGACTGATATATTACCTCAATAAAAAAATAATAAAAAAAAATAAAAAAAATAAAAAAAATGCTCTACGCTCCTTTTTTGGAGCCTAACGCAGCCTTTATGTGGACTCTCAATACCAGAGTTATTTTTATGGTGCGGCCAGAAAAAAGCCGGCGTTAGCTACGCGGGTCCTTACCGACAAAACTCTAAATCTAGGTCTTAATAAATAGGCCCCATAGTTGTGATAAAATTGAGATTTTGAATAAACATAAGCATATCCTTAGTGATGATTCTAAATTAACAGATGTTATGTTATCCACTCAGATAGTGACAACAAAGTAATTTATAAGAAAGCTAGAAATTTGAAATCGATCTTAACTCCTTCTTACATAGTGGAAAAATTACAAAGATGGAAAATTAAAAATAAGGACATTACTAAAAAATGATGGCTGGTATTTTCTAAACCCTTTTATAGGTAGGCATCAATGTGGTAAATGTGATTACTGTAGATATTGTCCAAAAGTACAGCTTACATGTAATATCCCCGGTATGCAAAATACATATAGGATTAAACAGTTTATCAATTGTGAAACAGAATTTCGCATATACAAGTTGATATGCTCTTGTAACCTTGTTTGTATTGGACATACTAGTAGACCCCTAAAAAGACATATATATAAACATCTGTATGATATAAAATATGGTTTTCAAAAGCATTCTGTGTCTCGTCATTTTGATCAGGTGCATAGGAGATATTCCAGACATCTTTCAATATATGCGGTCGATTTTGTCAAATCTAAAAGAAGACGTGGCGATAGAATAAAAGAGCTTAGTCAGAGCAAAAACGTATTGGATAATAATACTAAACACTTTGGGCTTGTTTCCCTTGAGCCGTAAAAAAATGGAGCCGTAAGCTACTAAAGCGCCCGACAGCTAAAAGTAAATTAGGGCTTCATTTTAGTACCAGGTTTCCATTCAAAAGGATAGCGTGTTGCGCGCAGTCGCTCTTTTTGACCGTATGTAAGAGTGCACTGCCAACCGATGTCGGATTTGACAAAAAGCACGTCATAACAAGTTCATTGCCAGGGTAACCCGACCTCTGTCTATAAAAATAATGGTTTTCCCCTGCGCTCTTTACCTGTAATTGCCTCTAGAGAGAAAGACACGGGAGCTAGATGCGCTGGTAGGAGTTTGGTGGTTTGGTTAGTTATTGTGAGTTATTGGAGAATTGGAGATTTTTGTTTGATATATTCATATATTGTTGGCACACATATTATATATTAGGAACACACACACATCTATAAATTAGTTAATTAACACACATTAGTTTATACACACAAACACACACACTTTTATTTTATGCAAACACATTCACATTTCTTCTTTCACATTTCTTCTTTCATTTAATTAACCCCCATATCCTCATCTTCTTTTTCCCCCCTTTCATTAACCCCCTATCCCACTTCCCATCCCCCCTTTAACTACCCTTCCCTTATTTGTTACATAACTTTATGTTCCTTTTGTTTATTTATACATTTCGCCCATCTCTTTTTTGCTTTACATCCCATATTATTTTGCTCTGATTTTTTTCTAATCTCATATATATTTTCTATTTTCTTTTTTTAATTTGAATATTTAGCCAATTCCTTTTTTATTTATAACTATTTTTATTTTGCTCTAATTTTTTCTAATTATATATTTATTTTTAATTTGACTATTTAGCCCATCCCTTTTTTCATTTACATTCCTTTGTTTAATTTCACCCCCAAATTTTATTTTTATTTGCAGGGATATAGATTAGTGATAGTTAGGGTCTAGATAGTTTAGGTAGTTAATTTTGGGGATATTTAATTTAGTGTTTAGTTAGGTGAATTATTGTAGGTAGGTAAGCTAGGGACTTAAGTGTTAGGTTAGAGTTAGGGAGAAGAAAGAGATGGAAAGGCCTAGTGGATTTGGGAGGGGGATAGCTGGGGGGAGGGGACTGGTGCTGGGGAGAGGGGATAGAGGGAAGGGGGATTGAGGGAGTAGTAGGGGAATGTCTAGGGGCCACGGTTTGGGTGGGAAGGAGAGAGGGTGGAAGAGTGGAGGTGGAAGGAGATAGGAGGAGTCAGCCTCAGCTTGGAACACAGAGAAGAGGGAGAGTGGGTCAGACTGTGGCAAGTGGGGGTGGGGCTCCTGGTAGCCTGTCACAGCTTGCAGGGACAGAGGAGGGAGAGAGGGCTGGTCCCCAGTCACAGGAGGGAGAGCCTGTGTCTGCTGGCCCTTCAGGTGTGAAGGGCCCGCTAAGGGAGGAGAGGTACACTGAGGAGGAGAAAGAGGCTCTTATTGAAGCCTGCTTGGTGAGGGCACCCCAGCTGGAGACCCTAACCTGAGGGCAGATTTAAGCAATAAATTGTAGGAGGAGATACGAGTGGCAGTCAGCTGCTTGGGCTGCAATCTTTCAACTGCAAGCATCAAGAATCGCTACCATGACTGCAGGAGGGAAACATTAGCAAAGATGGCTCAGCAAGCAAAATATGCACGCGGGACAGGCGGTGTTCCTAGTAGGCCAATTCATTTTAAGCAATAAGAGGAGCTGGTGTCTAGCCTCATCTTGGGTGAAGCTGTCCTAGGATGTAAGGGGACAATGGACACCTCTGTGCCGCCTGAAGAGGTGTATGAAGGTGAATATTCTATATTAAATATGACAAAATATATGATGTATATATGTTTTAGATCATAAATATCCATCTGCTTTTAGCTAGAAATGTCAATTTACCTAGTTGTATTTAATATGTTCAGCAAGCACTCTGTATAGTATATCTGCTCCAAAAAAGAAGGGTAATGATAATATGATTTACAATAATATAAAACATTTCTTCAAAATCTGTCTTTAACAATGTCCCTTTAAGACACAGTCTATAAAGATTCATCAGCTAAGGCCATATATGTTTGGATTTCATATGAAACACACTATATGTAATAGAGAGAGAGCAAGAGAGAGAGATACTGTAGATATAGATGTGTGTGTGTATATATATATTTATGTATATGTACATGTGTATGTATATATATATATATATATA